>NW_024114998.1:0-6740 GCF_003073215.2 Triticum urartu | reverse complement strand
GCGGTTCAGTGCCCGTGGAGATTGGCAAGCTTACAAAATTGACTTACTTAGACCTTTCGTTCAACAACTTGAGTGGTGTGATGACAGAAGATCATTTTGTTGGTTTGATGAATTTGAAGTACATTGACTTATCTGAGAATTATTTGGAAGTTATTATTGACTCGCATTGGGTACCTCCGTTCAACTTGGAATCAGCATGGTTATCATATTGTAATTTGGGTCCCAAGTTTCCTAAATGGCTTCAATGGCAGAAGAGCATCCGTGAACTTATTATTCCAAACACAGGTCTAGTTGATAGGGTCCCAGATTGGTTTTGGACTACCTTTTCTGAAGCTACATGGTTGGATATCTCCTTGAACCAACTTAGCGGCGACTTATCATTCAATCTGGAGTTCATGTCAATGACTACACTTTTAATGCAGTCAAATCTACTCACAGGTTTGATACCCAAGTTACCAAGCACAATTAAGGTATTGGACATATCAAGGAACTTCTTAAATGGGTTTGTAGCAGATTTAGGAGCTCAGAATTTGCAAGTTGCAGCTCTGTTTTCCAATGCTATATCCGGGACTATTCCAACGTCAATTTGTCGATTGCGGAAGTTGCGGATCTTAGATCTTTCAAACAATCTGCTTTCAAAGGGACTTCCTGATTGTGGCCAAGAAGAGTTGAAACATCAGAACCCTTCTGGCAATAACTCTTCAAAATTCATTTCACTGAGTTCTTTCAGTTTGAATATCACGGTTCTTCTTCTAAGCAACAACAGTTTTTCAAGTGGATTTCCTTTGCTCCTACAACAATGTCCGAGTCTTAGTTTCCTCGATCTAACTCAAAATAGATTCACCGGAGAGTTGCCTGGGTGGATCAGTGAAGCCATGCCAGGTTTGGTTATGCTACGGTTAAGATCGAACAACTTTTATGGTCACATTCCAGTTGAAATCATGGGACTTCACAATGTTCGGATTCTCGATTTGTCCAATAATAACTTTTCTGGGGCCATACCGCAATATATAGAAAACTTGAAAGCTTTGAGTAGCACTGAGACAACTATTGATAATCCTTTCGAAGAAGCATATGAAGGTGAGTATCGTTCCGCTCATATAGGAATGGTTAATGTTAGCATCACGGTGGTGATGAAAGGGCAAGAGCTTGAGTATGGGGGCAATATTGTATATTTGATGAGCATTGATTTGTCTTGCAACAATTTGACCGGAGAAATCCCAGAGAAACTAAGCTCCCTTGTTGGTCTCGTAAGTTTGAATTTATCATCAAACTTGTTGAGTGGAAATATCCCATATAATATTGGCAAACTTCAATCAGTGGAGTCTCTTGACTTCTCGAGGAACAAACTAGGTGGTGAAATCCCTCGGAGCTTATCAAATTTGACATACCTGAGCAATTTAAACTTGTCATATAATAATCTATCTGGAAGAATACCCACAGGGCATCAACTCGACACCCTCAATACGGATAATCCGGCCTCTATGTACATTGGAAATCCTGGTCTTTGTGGACATCCAGTTCCAATGCAATGTCCTGGTCCACCTAGGGATCCGCCCACCAACGGAGATCCAACAAGGTTGCCGGAAGATGGCTTGTCTCAAATAGATTGTCTTCTTGGATCAATTATTGGTTTTGTGGTGGGCACTTGGATGGTGTTCTTCGGACTTCTCTTCATCAAGAAATGGAGGTATGCTTACTTTGGGCTACTCGACAACCTATATGACAGGTTGTATGTCATTTCTGTTGTTACTTGGCAAAAATGGTTCGGACCACGGGTGTGAATTAAGCAAGAACTACCAAAGATACCGCTACAAGATTAAGGGGCCTGGAAAACTTATTGCTATATTGTATTGTCAAACACTTTACCATTTATAACTTACTGATGTATCGTATTGTATCTTTGTACCGCCGGTGGAAGTTGTGCATGCCACACGGTTGTCTCATAAAATATATGTATCCTGCTATGACATACACATTAATGGTGTAATAGTATTCAGAACTACTTGGATTTCTTATGCCATGTAATGTGCAAGGTCCCATTGCTTGCTTAGATGGTTATTTTGGATCATAAGATGTATGGACTAATTTTGCTGAAGTACGTTTTTATTACCTTTCAGCGAAATGTATTTCCATGTATAAGCAACTTCTTGTTAGATACTCCCTGAATCCCATAATATAATAGAGTTTTTGACACTACAGAGGGAGTAGAATTTAGTGAAAGAAGACTTTGGTTTTTGTATGAATGTTTACTTAATTTGTCATTTTATATTGGTGGTTGACATTATTTATGTCATGATCTTCAATGTGACCAAGACAACAATAGCAGGAATAGTTGTCAACTACATCCTCTGTTCGTAAATGTAAAACATTTTTGCAGCATTTGTAAACAGAGGTAGTATTTCAGAAGAAAGGAAGTAATGAAGAAAACAGATCCTTCAATACTATCTCAGCTTCCAGCATATTGAACGTTTCAATTTGGAAGTAGCAAATTTGTATATTTGATTTTTCAGCTAACCACTACCCATTACAACCAACAAGGGGCAAAGAAGCTATCTACTCACTCCGTTCCTAAATATAAGTCTTTGTAGAGATTTCACTATGGACTATAAACGGAGCAAAATGAATGAATCTATATACATCTGTATGTGGTTCATAGTGAAATCTCTACAAAGACTTATATTTAGGAACGGAGGGGGTACTTGTCAAACAAACTCACACCAGCCACCAGCACAACTGTTTATACTACCCAGCTTATTCACCATGATTTTATTATTATGGAACCTGGTTACTCAAAATTACAATAATGTACCCAGTAATACAACACTGCACAAAAAGTAAACAGTTGCAACACCGTAGCAGAACAAAAAAAGAGAAGTCCCAGTTTGTGCCAGGATACGTTCAAGGTTCTCTGAAAGACTACATTATTGATCGGCGCGGATCATCTACTACCGAAGTATAAACCGAAACCGACATACCATGAAAGAATTGATGTCACAAAATAATATACATCAAACACCCTCAGACAAAGTTTATGGTGAAGGAGACGTAAGGGTGAGACTCTGTCTCGCCTCCCAGGCCAGCAGCCATGCCCACGTCGTCTTCGGATCTCCAGTAGCTGCTGCAATTTGAAGGTTCGGTTAGCGAAAGACAAAGAGAAGGCTGCGAGTAACAAGGCCAACAGACTGCAGCCTAGGCATGGAATTTACCTGTTAGCATTGCCGCATAGCCCTTCCAAGATGTTCCTTACTTTCTTCTCGCTCTTTGTAGATGGTGCTAGGACAACAGACTGATGCAAACACAAGGGGAATCAGACATGACAATGTTAGACTGACTACCGTACAACAACAAGCTAAATTACCATGAGCAGCGCAGTTGTCTGTTGTAAAAACTAGTTACAGATCAGATGTGAAAGTATAAAGCTGACTGTCAAATAATAGCCAGGGAAATTTACCAGGAACCGTGCAGGCAGACCATATCTCAGAATACTCTCTACGAAGACACGAACAGCAGAGAAATGCATCCAGGAGCTAAATACCTAGAAATATAGTACAGGAACAGTGAGAACTGATATTTATTGATAAGGAAGCAAATAAACCTAGCAAACCATGATTGCCCAGCAACCAAGCAACTAAAGCCCAATATTCTAGGTATACTCTCATCAGTTAAGTTCGGCCATGATGACCACTAGGAGTAGCACTGCCATACACAGAAAAATAACAGCACGGTAGCTTTTCATCAATAGAGAAGCGCATCAGTTTTGCTTATTACTACGATTTTATGAGAATGGGCACATGTTGAAGTTCTGCAGAGCTTAATCGAATGAGTAGCAGCCATCATTTATAGCTTTGAACTAACAATCACGGATCAGAAAACAAAGGGGATGCATCCCAATCTGCTTAATGGGTTGACCGCCATATGATTTCGCCCTAAAAAGGGATGCACTGGTGAGAGAATGACAGCATTAACAAAAATAAGCCCATGATTCCAATATGCCATGGAGGTCACAACTCAACTATTGTCCTTACAGTTTTAACAAGAGAAAACTACCAGAGTGTGACAACTATATGAGGTTTGCACTATCAAAATAGAAATTGAGATTCAGCATGATCTGACACACCATGATCTGATCTTCAGACTACCACTGAAGAAGATCAAATAACCAATTAACCATTGAACAAATTCAAAACCTTACTGTTCAGACTTGCGATTGAACTAGAAAAAAAAATCAAAAGTTTGTGTAGGATATAACATAGTAAATAGATGACGAAACTACAATAGAATCCAACTGCAAGCTGGAGGGTAGTTCATAATGGATGAGTTTTGATGAAGAACATCTGTGCAATCAAATGAAACATTTGAACCACTTATTTCTAAAGTATCTTTTGCATATATGTACAGGAACTAAGGGCATGTAGTTTGTTCACCGTACGTTTCATAGACGATATTAGGACATAATACACTGCAACAGACATGTACCTCACTGTAGCTTGCATAGCACCATTGCAATAGAGAGGTCCTCATAACTTCCTGGTCTTGCAGCAGCTTTTCTAGCTCTTGCTTCCGACTCTCCTGTGCTTCAGGACTATACTCAAAGTCACGGATCTGAAATCAAGTGTGAAATAGAAGTTAGTGGATGACAAAATAGTTAAAAGTATGATAGGTACCAACTGACAAGATTAATTTTTCCTTAGCTATTACGAGTTATACCAAAGGCTACATGGTACTGCCACCGTGCCAAATTAAGGTTAAATGCAAGCAATTGTTTAAAAGAAAGGATCAGGGCAACAAAATTACCTGGAAACCTTTCTCACGAGCATGGACCTTAAAGTTGTCAACAACCTTGGCGAATAATGTTACAGTGTAGAGAGCATACTCATTGTCCTCGTAAAGCTTTTTTGACGATCTCGGAACCTATATAAACAATAATTAGCTCAAAGGAAAGAATCAACTGAATACAATCACAAATTAGGACAACTTGAAAGCTCCTCATAAGGGCAAAGTAAATAGCATCCGGATAAACAAGTTGCAAGTCAAATATATGTGGAATTTGAAAGATTTCTGTGATGGCGAGTTCTCATGATAGCATTAACACCAGAAATGGTGAACCAAATAAACACTCTTGGTTTTAATTGACTAACCACAAATAAAACAGACAATTGCTGAAATGATGCATGACATGAAAATAGTTCAAACGATGGTTTATGAGAGACATTATCACTATTCAAAGGCTTCTGAACTTACCACAAACGTATCAAGTGACTCGTAGCTTGATAACCAGTCTTTTTGGGAATACTTTGGCACAATAGAAAGGAGTGTCACTAGATGTTCCGAAGTGACCATATCCTCTGGCTTTATGAGGTTGGAAAGGTCACGAACTGCTAAACTGCCATACAAGAAGAACAAATCAATCAGAGTAGGACTCAAGGCAAGCAACAACGTAGAGTAATAATAGTACCAAGCATGTCCCTCCCTCTAGAGCTAGTCACAAAGTACGGTGAGAGGATTTACCTCCCAGTTTGCTTCCTGTTGATTGCGCCAAGCTGGCTCTTAACATTACCGTATTCAGCAACTCTAACCTGGAAAAGGGCATATTCAGTCCTTCTGTAAATGTAACATCCAACCAAAACACTTATTTGCATCTATGAGCACAAAATAAAACCAAGACAGCACTTGTGATGAGGGGTGGAGACTAATGACAGGAAAGATCGATGTAGTATTTCAGTTATATTTACTTCAATTTATTCCTTTCATTACTGACAAAATGTGGCACCAATTCCCTGGTTGTTTGCATCATGAACGTTATGTGGAAATTCAGTGCCAGAAAAGGGGACAGAAGACTAAATAAACACTCATGAAACTAGCTGCACAAATAGGTAGCTTAGCCGGAACCAATCAGACCAAGACAAACAGGAAGCAGTAAGCTGCATCCGAAATCTGCCAATTAAGCGCTGAGGACCGAATGCAACTGTTAAGCAACACTGTCCAAAATACAGTACCCAGCTAGCCTAGCTAATGTAGTGTTAAGTTGCTGCCAATGTTCCAAAATCTTACTGTCATCCATGCGTAATTTGGTCAGTGTGGAAAGGAACTGGACCAAAGAAGAGAGAGGAGCAGGGTTAGTTACCTTCATGTCGTCCTCGATCTTGGCGACCTGGGACTGGATGCTGGCGACGGTCTCCTTGAGCGGGGCGTTGACGGGGTACTTGCCCTCGTCCCACACGAACCTGCATCCATCCATCCTCTACAGCGTAAGCAAGCGGTGGTAGGCAGATGAGGAATGTAAGCAGCAGCACTGGGCACAAGCAGAGACGGACCTGGTGAGGTAGCTGTCGACGGGGACGCCGTCGACGGTGAGGGTGCCGGGCTCGACCCCTCCGGCGCGCTCCAGGTCCTCGATCTGCCGGCGGATCTTGTGCGAGACGCCCTCGATGAAGATGTTGGACTGCAGGCAGAGGCCAGATCAGACCGGGGGCAAGAAGAGGGGTGGGGGGCAAGATCGGGATGGAAAGCAGGTACCTTGACGAGGTCGTCGCTGAGGGCGAGCAGGGAGTCGAGCGTGCCGGGGCGGAGATCCGGGACGGTGAACTGCGCGCGGAGGCCAGGGGAGTCGAGTCAGTCAGGGGCAGGACGATTGAAGGGCGGCGGCGGGGGAGGAGGAGGAGGGGATGGGAAGCTTACGCGGTAGAGCGGGGTGTCGAAGGAGTGGCGGGAGATGGCGTCCTGGAGGCGCGCCCAGA
>NW_024114997.1:0-6414 GCF_003073215.2 Triticum urartu | reverse complement strand
CGTCCACGTCCTCGTGGCCGCCGATGTCGCGTGCAACATCTTGTTCAACGTGTCCTCGGCCTTCGCCATCACCGACAGGTTCAGCATCAGCCGCAGGAACAGGGAGCTCTACGTGCTGTACAGCTGCAAGGAGAGGCGTCCGCCGCCTGGTGCTGCCCCGGTGACCAACTGCAGTCCCAACACCAGAGGCATGTACGTGTACCTCGGGGGAAACTACGGCATGGGCCAGCCCCCGGCGAATGAAGGGAGCAGCGAGACCGCCATATTTCCGGTGCTCGGGGCGGCGCCGGCAGGCATGACGGCGGCCAATTATAGACAGCTCATAAAGGGCGGGTTCTTGTTGGAGTGGGAGCCCGTCGGCGATTGCAATGCCTGCAAGGCGAGCGGTGGGCGGTGCCGCTATGATGCCAACACATCAGCGTTCACGTGCCTTTGCTCAGACGTTAGCATGCACCAGTCGACCTGTGGTAAGCTGTCTGCCATGCGATGCATATTTCCTGTCAGAATATGCAATACCATCACTATATTGATAATCTGTTCATCTTCATGCAGATACTAAACACAACAGAAAGTTCACTTTGATAGGTAAGGTTTATAGTATATACATAATGTTTTAAGCTGCTTCATGTTCAGTTGCTCACATCTAATTGTACCTCTTCTGCACTTTCAGTTTTGCTGTCTGCTGCGGCTAGCTTTTCGCCTGTCTTGCTTGTCTGATGTACCGCCAGAAGAAAAATATCAGATCAGCAATCTTCAGAATTTACTCTAGCAATACATCAAATATCGACGAAATGCTAAGAAAATGTGAATCGCTTGCCCTGAAGAGGTACAAGTACTCACAGCTGAAGAAAATAACAAGATCATTCAAGGATGAGCTAGGAGAAGGTGGATATGGTGTGGTACACAAGGGAAGCCTGCAAGATGGCAGAATGGTTGCAGTGAAGCTACTGAAAGGATCAAAAGGCAATGGAGAAGATTTTCTGAATGAAGTTATGAGCATCGGCCGGACTTCTCATGTTAACATTGTCAGTCTGCTCGGTTTTTGTTTAGATGGATCTCACCGAGCACTTGTATACGAGTACATGTCCAATGGTTCTTTGCAGAAGCACATTTATTCAGAGAGTTCCAAAGAAGCCATCGGATGGGGGATGTTCCCTCGAGCCTCCTTTGCGCCGCCTTCCTCATAGAAGCCGCTGGGTTGACCCCGAAGGCCGATTGTGATGAGTGGGGACCTTAGAGCTGAAAACCTACATACAGTGACCCTTATGGGCAGCGCCCTGGGCTGGCTATGTACGAGACATCAAACCGTCTCCCGGGTCCAAAGTTTCCATTTCCAGGCCTGATAGTCTTCAACTGAAAAAAGTAGGGCGGAGAACTAGTAAGAATTGTGCCTGCCATTCAATTCGTGACGTGGATGATCCGCCGACGGAATCGATTAGGTGAAACGGCTCTGCAAAGTTTGTTTGTTCATAAAGGCTGCATGCAGCCATGCAATTCGTACTGCATGGCGATATTACTCTACCACTCTATAAATGGTATATAGATATCTTCACTTCATCACAAAGAAATTGAGTACTAGCACGCATTGCTATGGATGCTGCAACCGCAAACAGGCTTTCTGCAATTGCTACCGAAACGGAGCAACTGAAAAATGAGATTGAAGGGCACCGTAGAGTGCTAAACAACCAGTTGAGAAGTGTTAGAACAATGGATCCTAGGCCGAAAGAAGCGCGCATTCGCGCTACCAGAGAGCGCATAGAGGGTTTGGAGGAGAGGCAGGAAGCGCTGCGGGTGGAGCAGCAAGTGCTCTTTATTCGTCTAGCATCTCGCTAGAATAGAAGAGTCCGTAGACTCTTTTTAGTTTTCTAAGGTTGGTTTAAATTCAATAAGTGTCTGGAGACATTTGTTTTCATGTCAGGTGTTCTTTGTCTTAGTTTGATTCCGATCTACTCCTATGCTAAGTTTTGCGATCGGTATCGCACAAGGGTTGGAGTATCTACACCAGGGTTGCAACACCTGCATCATCCATTTCGATATCAAGCCGAACAACATCCTTCTAGATGATGAGTTATGTCCCAAAATTGCAGACTTTGGTATGGCAAAGCTATGCCACCTCAAGGAGAGCGTCCTTTCAATGGCCGAAGCAAGAGGGACGGTTGGTTTCATCACACCAGAAGTGTTCTCTAGAGGCTTTGGACTCGTCTCGACAAAGTCTGATGTTTACAGCTACGGGATGATGCTCCTAGAAATGGTCCAAGGGAACAATGATCAGAAAGGAAAGGCAGACAGCTCTAGTGAAACATTTTTTCCACATTGGGTTTGGGATAATTTGGCGAGGGAGTTGCATGGATCCGAAGCCAAATATGGAACTGAAGAAATCGTAAGAAGGATGACCTTGGTTGGATTGTGGTGCATACAGATGAACCCTGAAAGCCGCCCATCCATGAGCAGGGTTATAGAGATGTTGGAGAGGAGCATGGGTGAACTGGAGATGCCGCCACGGCCGTTCCTCTTCTCTCCGGTGCACTCGACAACAGCTTCATCCTATGCATCTGCCCAAGTTATGATGTCTTCACCATGATGTGCATTAGGCTCTGGTGGACGCTGAAACAATATTTGTCAAAACCATTAGCAGCAGTGTACATGTAATTCTTGTCAGGCTTACGGTTTTAACCTCCTAGTAATTTTTCATATCTAGATATTTTAGAATGTAATTACTGTCCTGTAGAGTTGCCTTTCCAACAGTTGGGTTGCCTTGCAACTGTTGCTGACCAGTTGCAGCAACCAAACGTGTTGGCTCAGAGAAAAATAAGCATGGCCAAAATAGTCCGCGTTCCTGTTCTCACCCACCACGGGCACATGACACAACCCAGAAGCAACTCAGCTTACATGTCATCTTCTCAATGGCCTTCCCGTCATTGTTAGCAGTCCCTGTTGGTAGCAAGAGCTTTCATGGTTACGGCCTTGAGCTGCAAACCGGGCAGACGCGGGGACCTGGCCATGCATCCCATACCTGTTCTCACTGCCCGTAGGCGGTATGCAGCACGTCAACCGAAACTAGAGGTCCTCAACCATCAACCGAAGCAGCACATCTGATAAATTCAGCAAACATTAAGACTCTCAAGAAAACCAGCGAATTTTCTTTTGAAGCCATTATCATGTAACTAATATTTTTTGCACATGTGAATCATAGGAGGAGACGAGGACTAGATGCAGACAAAGACTTGACTGACTTAGACAGAGCCATCTATATAGATTGCAGTCAGATCATACCGTGGACTAAGTTAGGAAACAGGAATGATAGGTTAGCCAAGTACTCTGGCTAATGCCGTATTCGATCGACCCTGTGTCCTCCAGACCTCCCTGCAGTTCATCGCCAGCCAGGTTGGTGTTGTTGGGTTGCTCGGCCAAAACATGCGGCGCGGCGGTGTAACCATCTCAGAGGTGAACATGGGTGAATTAGAGATGCCGCCCCGGCCGTTTCTCTGTTCCAAAATGGCAGATCAAATTTTAGTCCAAAAATAGCAGATTTTTGTTTAGCAAAACTGTGCCACCTCAAGGATAGCATCCTCTCTGTTGCTGAAGCGAGAGGTACCATTGGATTCATTGCTCCCAGAATTATTCTCTAGAGGTTTTGGTGTCGTTTCAACAAAGTGAGATGTTTATAGCTATGGAATGATGCTTCTAGAAATGGTAGGGGGGCGAATAAACGAAGAAAAGGATAATACAGAGAGCTCAAGTGATGCCTATTTTCCAAACTGGATTTATGACAGTATAGCAGAACATGTACAAAGTTGTGAAGTCATGTGCGACTGTGAAGAGACCATGAGAATGATGACCTTAGTTGGCCTGTGGCGCATACAAACTAACCCCAGAAACCGTCCTACGATGAGCAAGGTGATTGTTATCATATTTTGGAAAAGAGCACCAACGAATTGGAGATGCCACCGAAGCGGTTCCTTTCATGTCCCTTGGTCCCGTCACATTAGTCGTCTCATAAGATGTTCTGCACCCCCTGCTCTGCTACCATAGCCAAAAGTAGGATGAAGTGGATAAATGTAAATTTGTATTGCCACTGCATTGACCATTATGATAAAAGATGTTTGGGTGATTTATGTGTTTGGTATTCCAACTTTCAAATGGCACCTAACTAGTATATTGTATAAGTCAGGGACAAACAGCTACACCTCCAAGAAGCAATAAGCGTCGTTGCGGCCCTATATTCTGATGATGACCTGATGACCGAAGAGGTGATTTTCAAGACCATGGTTCGGCCGAACCCATGGTCCACACCCTACGATTTACATTCCCTCCACATCTAGATCTGTGCCACCGTTTGAATTCAATATTCCTGGTTAAGCCTTAAACGTTCCAAGCCCACACTAAGCATGGTAGCACTTGAAGCCGTGGGCTGGCACACGTCTCAAAGCACCGTAGCACTTGAAGCCGTGGATGTTGCTCAACAAAAAAACTTGAGCCGTGGATTAAAAAACATTGTTCTATTGAGCGTTGTCATTATTGTTTATCTGACAAACACTGACATATTAATACAGGCGAAAAACCTGTAAAAAATAGACAGCAAATTTCAGAGTTTTGTTCTGCAGTTTTTATATAAAAGCTAAAAAAGACTCACAAACAAGTAGATATGTGAACGTGTGAAAATGTAAACATACTGCATATCTTCGCAAACACAAACACGTAAACCACCTCCGTCATCTCTTTTGACTGACTGAATAAAATTACTTATTGATAGTTCTGACAATTTACAAGCGAAAGATCCAAATAGGCCATGCAGACTCATCCTGCCTCGATGCCTCTTTTTTTTTTCTAGAAGAGTACTTCCTCCGTCCGAAAATATTTTCTTAGAAATGGTTATATCTAGACTTACTTTAGTTATAGATACATCCATTTTATTCATTTTTGGGACAAGTATTTCCGAACGAAGAGAGTAATAAACCGTTGGATACTACTAGTATTACAAAGTGAGCATCCTAGAAAATATACACATTACCATGTTAAACTAGAGCATCCTAGTTATATGCCCATTTTACAAAGTAAGAACACAGCACTGGTATGAATGGGAAAATGTACTCCATGCATGTAGTTGGGAGAGAGCAAGCAATAAACAATACAGTGAACAGTGTTTTGTAGTACATGAAGACAGTGTTACATGCAACATGAATATTTTATTGTCTATAATGTGAGCATAGGCTTATTTAGCAATGTAGGGCTCATGATATTCGTTAAATTATGGGCGCCAATGCATAGCTATGCCCGCCATCTTCCTAAACAGTTGGCGCTATGCAATATCTTATATCACTATGCACAGATCCCTATTCATATTTTCCAGAGATCAACGACATTGAGCATAGGTTCGGATGAACCATGGTCTAGAACAATATTTATGCTGACGACCCTGCAAAATTCAGTTCAGTAATCTAGATGCATCGCTGTGAAGCTAAACATTTGATATATTATTATGTATATATAATCAACAGATCATCATACAAAATTAATAACCACCAAAATCTCACAATAAAGCTAGAAAAATTAACCGGGGGAAAAGCCGAAGGAGCGTTCCCCTCCTTTGCTGCTCTCTGCGACCACCCAATCAATGGCACTGCCATTGTCCTTATCGGGCGCACGGCCCCGCCGGCTACCACTGCCCTGCCCCGCCGTTACTCTCCGTCGACATCATCGCCGTGGCCCTGCATTTCCCGCCCTCACCACCGCGGCCCGCCGCGTTTGCTCGGCGATCTGCGCCGTGGTTGTGGCAGACCACACGATCACTCGGCGGGAGCTGGGAGGGGCCGACGGCTCTTCACTACGCGGGCCACGGAGGCGCCTGCGGGATGCGGCGACGCCGACAAAGGAGGTAGCACGGTGAGCTAGCATGGCAAATCGAGGCATGACAGATCAGCCGCCATGCGCGCCTTCAGAATGGCCGAGCGGGTGACTTCATGTGCGCGCATGGTCCATGGGCCACAGGTGCTGCCGGTGAACGAACGGTTGCTAAAAAAAGCCGATGAACGAACGGCAGTGCACTGTGAGCGGTCACATCCAACGGCACATCAATTGCCGACCGAGCCAAGACTTGTCCCCTAGTTCTTTTAGGCCAACTCCAACGCGTGACACCATCATGTCGGCGCTTCTCCATTTGGGTCTAAACGGACAGATGGCTTAGCCCAACGCGCAGCTGCATCCGCATTTTATGTCCGTTTAGCGTCCGGCCCGCCCTATTTCCGGCGCAAACATGCGCCCGGTTTGCGTCCACACGGACGCCGAACGGACCGGCACGTGCTTGCTCCTCGCCCGCCTCGGGGACGCGTGGAGGCCGTCCACCTACCTCCGTCGCCCAACATTAATACGCACGCGTGGCGGCACCCAGCTGTCCTTCACACGGGCGAAAGACAG
>NW_024114996.1:0-11631 GCF_003073215.2 Triticum urartu | reverse complement strand
CTCCCCTGCCCGCGGGGGGGGGGGTGGTAGGCTGTGTGACCCTACCACCAGGGTACGTGGCGGTAGGGTCCTGTGTTTTATGGTTTCAGGTTTAATTTGTTGCTTCTTTTCAAAATCAATATCACAGATCTTAAACAATTAAACTTGGGCATCACATACACATTAACAAAACTTGAAGTACATAGACACATAGTTCCACAAATAGCAAATGGAGTTCAACTAATTAGTAAACAGAGTTCCACATAGACACACAAGTAGCAAACACACCGTTCCACGAATAAGCTACAAACGAAGTTCCACAAACGGAGTTCCAACACACAAGTAGCAAACACACCGTTCTACAAACGGAGTTCCAACTACAAGAGCCAACTATCCAAGAGCAGAATTACTTGCTCCTTCCCCTCTTGGAGGTACGGTCCTCATTACTCTTTGAATGAGTCTCTTTAGTCCTGTTCTTGGGCCGTCGAGGAACCGGTCTCTAGAAAGGGTCCGGACTCAGCAAATCCTTCTTCTTTGGATTCCTCTTCGGTAGCTGAGATGGTTGAGATGATTGAGTTGGTGGAGGTCCATAATCATCATCGTACTCCTCCTCCCCATTGCTCTCATCATCCTCATCCTCCTCCTCCCCTTCTTCATGTGTGGCCTCCTCCTCCTCCTCAGCCAACCTAGACGATGAGGGAACATGGCTCGATGAGCCGATGTGACCATGTGTGGCTACAGGTTGATAAGCTTCAACCGACCCAGCTCCAGCACACCTAAGCAGCCCTACCAACTTGCCACAGCGCTTCACGAACTTCTGCACTCACAATGAAACAAGGGCATAATAAGTATCAAATTTACGATTGCAAGTGAACAAATATGCATCTGTTTCGAGGAGGCTGAAGTTGTACCTTCATCGCCCCCCTCATGTTGTTATTAGATTGTACGCTCCCGGGGGTAGCACCTAGTGCATCTGAGGCTTCAAAGATGCATCTGTTCAGCTCACCGGACTGTAATGGCATAAGTCAGTCACGATGACCAATAAAATAATTTAAATACAACTGTCAGTTCAAACATACCACTCTGTTGATGAGGGGTGCAAACTCCCTAAATCCACTATGCATGTCTCTGATGCCGGTCTGGTAGGCCTCTTCCTCGGGGTCATCCCTCTCCAGCTCCGCGATGTCTTCCGCCGTCCACCGAGGCCCGAGACGAAGACGGTGCTTCTGGCCATCATCGTACCACCTCATGTGTCAGCCCAGGTAAGCATCCCAGTCAGTCACTTTCCTCTCCACATCTTTACAGTACCTCTGTTGGTTCCACTCCGTCACATGAGTTTTATGCTCCTCTCCCTAGTCTGTGATCGACTGATTCTTCTGCCTGCTCATCCTGCAAGGCATAGGCCATAAGAAACATCATAATAAAGTCGCCACGCAATGAAATCATGGGCACGAAGAACAAGCGCACTCACATGTGGAGCGCATGGCCGCTGGTATCGGTGGGCTAGCCCGGTGGGGTATGCTGATACATCACAAACTGCATGGCCACGCGGTGTGGCAAGTGCCACTCGACGGCGTACACACAGATCATGGGCATGATGCACTGCCAAAGACCACTGTCCAACTCTCGGTCATGATACGACCACCAGTTTACCTATTACATATACATTGGTAAGTTCCCACTCTCGGTCAAAAGTGGAATCAAAGAGAAAGGTGGTGAGCGAGTTCATATACCTGCGTATGCGTCAAAGCGTCCAACTCGTTGGTGTAGGTCTTGTATGAAGTCTTGTTCAGGCCCGTGTAGAGTTTGACAACGTCCCACTCGTAAGCTATGGTAGGGTGTCGAGTCGTGTCGCCGTCTTCGCCATAGGCACCCCATGGGCGTCTTGGCATCTTCTCTGAACGCCCCACCGGCAGCCGTTCCCACATCCAAATGGAGAGGGCCCACACAAAGCCACCCATATTGGACTTGTCTCCTGTCCTCTGGGTTGCGTCGTCAAGCTGCAAAACATCAAATGAGGATTAGATATAACAAAATTTCATGGACATACTTCCGTAGGTAGGCAATTAGATACTCTCTTACCGAACGGTATAGGTAGGTGAGAGATGCGGTCCCCCAACCGTACCCTGCATCCCAGTCGGCTAGGAAGAACAGATACAACCAGTTGGCAGAATTCCCGGAGCTGTCTGGAAACACGACCTCCATGAGAAGATACCACAGGTAGGCCCTCGCGTACCACTCCACAGTCGCCTCGTCTGCGCCTTCGGGGGCATGTCTTTCGGTGCTCCGAGAGCCAGGTCAACGGTACACTGGATGTACGGTTACCCTTAGCATCGGGGCAGTCGTCGATGAGGGTGGTAACTCTCTGCTGCCAGTTGGTCCTCTCCACTCGCCCGATGAGTGCTTGACCCTCGATCGACATGGCAGTAATCATCGACCAATCCTCGAGGGTCACCGTCATCTTCCCGCATGGCAGATGGAAAGAATGGGTCTCTGGCCGTCACCGGTCAATCAAAGCTATCAGAGCTGCGTGGATAAGCGTCGGCGGCTGACGCTTGAACTGCAACACGAAACCCAACAGTCAGGCTCTCTTGAAGTACGGCGCGTAGCGCTCGTCGTAGTCCATATTTCCATGAACCCCGTGCCCCCTCATGCACAGTGGCTGGAGCATCTGTCAAAAAGTGGACGGCAAAAGTTAGGAACTTATTTTCATCAACCCGAAAACTTTGATCAATATTTCCTTCATATTACTTACCTCTTCGTTCTTTATGAAACGGGCACGATGACCCTTGTCGAATGCGTAGTCAAGCATGGAGTACCGTGGGCCGATGTTGTCCGCAAGAGGTGCCCGCCTTAATAAAATTTCATAAACAAAAGCATCATAAGCATAAGCATACATAAACAAAAATAAAATTTCTTGGTTACATGAACTAGGGTTCATCTTAAACATATTCCTCCAACCGCATATACTACACATGATGGATCAAATCATATCAACATGCATCATATCAAAATAAAATCCTCCAACATGCATCATATCATCATTTTTTAAACAATTTTTTTTAAATAGAGTCCATCTTCAATGTTTTTTCTCAAACAACATCTTCATATCATCATATCAACATGCATCATAAAACTACAATCAAGTCCTCCCACATGCATTACATCATAATTTTTTTAACAAAAAAATTATGAACTAGGGTTCATCTTCACACTAAAATATGAACTTTTGATTAGAGTTCATATTCAATACCACTAGTTACTAAAGAACTAAGAACTAGAACTAGAATCAAGCTAAAACAACCCTAGGTGAAAAAAAATTCAATCTAAGTTCAAAAATATGAGGGATTTCAAGCAAATAATGCGTCGAATCGAAAGCAAGTTTGCAAAAACTAATTGGAGGGATCGGAGGAGCTTATGTTTCTCTTTTCAGGGCCATCTTGATCCGCAAAAACGACGAAAATTCGAGAGGGAGAGTGGAGGAGATGAGAGATGGAGAGAGGGGCGAGTGGGGAGAAAGAAACTGTCAACGGGGGGAGGGGGAGGGGTGGGGAGATGGGCAAGGGCGCGGGATCTCGAACGAAATAACTGCTCGCACCCTACCGCCAAGGGCGCTGGCGGGAGGGGTTGGCAGCCACACCCCACGGGCGTGGCAACAGCTCGAGAAATTTCGGCCGGTTCGATTCTTTTGATGAAGCTGATCCTTTCGGCTCGACTGGACCTTTTAAAGCATCAGGAGCGCGGTCGCCCCCCAAATTCTGATATTCATTTGTGGTATTACGAGGATCTGTCTCTTGCGGGCTCATCTGTCGATACAAAGGCTCGGATTGTTCGAGGAAAGTACAATACAGCGGATCCATTTTTTTTGGTTGGCAAGTCTCTTGTGTTGGCCTTGTGTGCATTTGTCCTGTCCTCCACCCCCCACGTACAAAGTGGACATTTTTTGGTTGTGCTCTGTAAAGTATCCCGAGATTGTTCTCTGTTTATAGTGGCCTGTATCTTTGGAACAACAGCTACTCATCGTTTTTTATATTTTTGTACAATACAAAAGTTAAATTTGTACTCCCTCTGTAAACTAATATAAGAGTGTTTAGATCACTAAAGTAGTGATCTAAACGCTCTTATATTAGTTTACGGAGGGAGTAGAAGATAACTCCCTTGCATCAAGCTGTAAGAAACCGAGAGCCGAAGTATCTTTTGTGCTGTCTCCATAGTCCATATGTAATTCAAGCTAGGGGTTCCAAACTTCCAATGTTGTTCGCCGTTTGGTGTTTTTCTTTTGATATACGGAAGAAGCAGGATTCGGGGTCTACAAAGGCATACAACAAATCGCTGCCAAGTCACGAGTTTCCCATGTTACATGTGCTGGCAGTTTGGCTTCATGTCCAAACCTATGAGCCTATGCCGCTGATCTCGTTGAGCGACAAGAAACCTGAAGGTCTGGCCGACAGCAGCGGCCACACAATGAGGCCAAATTTCGTGTTTTGACCCTTTTCGCATAGAAATTCAGGATCTTACCCCTGTTGGAAAGAATTTCGGGATATGACCCTTTCGCTACCGTCAGGGGTTCTGGCGGTAGGTTTAGACATCTTACCGCCAAGGCACCTGGCGGCAGGGTGCGACAGAGGGGAACGGCAACCGTTTGCTCGAGCTGACGTGGATAAGTATCCTACCGCCAGAGACCCTAGCGGTAGGCTGTCTAACCCTACCGCCAGAACCCCTGACGGTAAGAAAAAGGGTCAAATCCTGAATTTTTTCCCAACCAGGGTGAGATCCTGAATTTGCATGCCATAAGGGTCAAAACACGAAATTTAGCCCCCGCTGTGTTCTTCCTCATCTACCCACTGCGCACGGAGGCTGTTCCCGGCGACGGGCGGTGAATTTCCCAGCGACGAGAGAGCCTGGATTCTGAAGTGCAGGCAGATCCACACCGTCGGATCCTGCTCCTCCGACGGCCGCTTCTCCTCCCGCAAAGTCCAGCGCCGCCACTGGTTCGTTTCCGCGCGGACTACCTGCACAGATCCGTCGACTGAGGGACCGCCAACATTTTGTGTTGGATCCCCTTTTTCTTGACTTTTAATCGGAAGTAACCATTCCTCTATGAAATGTTCCTGATGGGAACGGTCAATATGGATGATTTGTATGGAGCCACAAGCTCTAAAGCAACATTTTTCTTTCCGAGTATAGCATAGCTCTTCCCAGATGATTCGGAAGATGCATACGGCGTCTCAGTTTTCTATTTATTGTCTTCAATTACTGATGCTGTTTGTTTCATGCAATTCTCTCCATGCCATTAATTACTCTAGAGAACCTTTCCAGCATGCTGAACACATAAATTGATTCACCATGTGACTACTAATGAGCATTGATCAGTGGTACAAACTGCACGTCACTGTTATGATATGTCACCAAGAGTGTGACTATATATGATTTTACGCCTTTCAGGTGCTGTGGTCGACAAAAGCTACCTCACTTCTAGAGTTGCAGCGAAGAAATAGAGAAGCCAGGAACCCCTTCTAAACGGATTCAGCTTGTGCAGTATTCCAAGAATTCTGAAGAAACCCCAAGGAAAGAGACCCAGAGGAGGGCGGGCAAGATGATCAGTGTTGGGAAGACGAAGCAGTATGCAAACGTTCTTGACAAGCCCCTCAGCCGTGGCAGACAGGAGGTACACGTCCTTCCCATATCAAAACCCCTTCAGATATTTGTTTCTGGCAGCTCTCTTAGTAAGGCATAGGTTAGGTAACTGAGACAGATTCACAGGTTAGGGTAGTAGCTGGGCGGAAAGTGTTTCAGATCCTGCTCAATTAGCTTGAGCAGCAGAAGTTTTCTTACTCATCGACTGTAAATTGTGGGAGTATTGTTTATTTGAGTAGTATGCAGTTGGCAATGTGAATTTTGTTGAAAGTTGAAGCTGAATGCATGGTGTAGTTATAGCTTCCATTGGAAACGTGGAGGAACCGAGGAACTATTGCCCAAACCCACTACTCTATAATCGTGTTTCAAGAATGGAAGGAAATGGGTTAATATTCTGCATAGTAGCAAAATATATTGAAGTGGAAGTTACTTGACAGCTTAGTGATACTTTCAATTGGATAAATTAAAGAGCTAAATATATTTATTATTGTAGCCTAATTGCAAAATGTGAATGTATTCAACCATTCATTCTTTTCATTGGTAGTAGTTGTGTTTCTGAAGTTAAACTGAACGTTTTGACAGCGTCTACTTGTATTTGTCCCAATATAGGCTGTATCATACATACAAATTTCTTATAATACAGACATCACATTAGTATGAAAAATACTCCAAATGATTTCTCATTAGTTTCTAAGTACATTCTAGTGAACCTAAACTGTAGTTACTGCCCTGTAAGCAACGAGAAGGAATTGTTTCGTGAAAAGGGCCAAACACAATGATAACAACAACTCCTGCATTAATTGAAGGGGTAAAATAAATAGCATCAAAATATATTGAAGTGAAAGGTACTATGCACTGTAATGCTACTTTCGATTGGATAATTTTCTAGAGCTACTATCCTGATTGCAATGTGAGACGTGTTACTTCCTAAGTGCAAAAGGATTTGGATGTGAGATTTAGTGGCACATTCATTCTTTTCGTTGGTAGTTTTTAGCGTGTGCCAATATATATTATTTTCCTGTTTTGTTATGATACATGTTTCATAAATGTTCTGTATTCCATAGGTCAGTTTGAGTGCATTCGCATTCTTGTTCTCGGAGGTGGTTCAATACAACCAGACACAAGTTGACAACATTGCTGACCTGGAACGAAGGTAGCCTCTATGTTCTTATTCATGCATCTGTTCATATTGTTGATGAAACTGTATTGTTGTTAATTATATCCACTCTTAACACTTTTTACTGTCCTACGGCATTTCATTTGTCCTGATTTGATTGGTTCCTTGTAGCTGGTACAGCCTTTTTTAGTCCGTACATGCTACTCTTTGATATCCGGGTCACATATTTCAGGCGCTATGTGTTTGCCACTTACTGTATGTTATTGTATCATCTGGAATTTCAGATAATGCAAAAGGTTTACAACAACTTGTTCACATGTTGAGATGTGATGCAACTATAACATTTGGTTGATCAATTATTATTATTTCCATGACGTGGTCGATCTAATTTCTGCAACATTATTTGTACCTCTAATGTTTCAGTACATCTCTCTCTCTCTTTGGAGAATGGAGACCACAGTCTTATTGTGCTAAATCATGCAAGGACATTTGACAATGTTTCTCATTAAAAATACACCGCTCCATATTCATGCGTTAATATTCTTTGATGCTTAGCGTAACATCCCTTACTCTCATTTTATGTTTTATACGCAGGCTGGAGGACGCTGGTTATGCTGTTGGTGCTAGAGTTCTTGAACTGCTGTGTCACAGGGAGAAGGTTTGATGCGTAGTTCTTTTCTTATTCCATGATTTCATTGGTCGTCTATTGCTTCATATACTTAAAATGATGATAAAGTTAACAGAACAACAGTCAAAACTTCGTCGCTTCTTTGTTGCGAGTGGCATGGCATAGTCATCTCGTTTTTCTTGCATAACTTCAAACTTGCTGTTTGTAACTTTGTATTCCCATGTCTTTTTCTTAAGAGGAAGTCATAGCAACAATATCTATAGCACAACATCTGACATGCCAGCATCTATGATTTCTCTTATTAAGTTTCCAGGTGTTCTCCAAATTTATATCATTAGCCTCATTATTGACTTATTGTGTATGTGCTCTCTAAACTGTTATCCTGTCGAGATAGTCATGTTAATAATAATAGTCAATCCAGGGGAATAGACGAGAGACTCGACTGCTGGGGATTTTATCATTCATTCACAGCACTGTATGGAAAGTACTGTTCGGAAAGGTAATCTATTTTACATATCAATCTTCTGTTATTCCTACTCTGTTCCGCAATAGTTGGAGTGATTGCCATAATTTAGGTGTTCTTGTAACATACTTACGTTTTTTCCGTTCAATGAGGTTGTCCCATCAAAAGATTGTGGGCCGAGCTTGTTTGTTAGTGGCCTGACTTCTGGGGTGTTTGATGTTCTTCGCCACTGCCTGACCAAGCACACCTATTTATTTTTATTTGGTTTCTGTTTTTCTGACTGAAGGGAAGCCTTGGCGCAGCGGTAAAGCTGTTGCCTTGTGACCATGAGGTCACGGGTTCGAGTCCTGGAAAGGGAAAGGCTTTGTACAAAAGACCCAAAATGCTTGGACCCTTCTCTGGACCCTGCACAAACGGGAGCTACGTGCACCGGGCTGCCCTTATTTTCTGTTTATTGTGTGTAGATAATTTCTCCTATTTAAATATAAAATAACATATGCTGAAAATAAATACAGAATTACGTATCACACCGAAGGCTGGAAATTAGAGAAATACTTTAATCCAATGGCAACTCTTTGCTAGAGTAATTACCATTTTGAACAATGCAAAATTGTGACAATATGACCTGTTTGTCCATGTTTCAATTTGGTTGCTAGTACAAAAGCAGAGTCAATTAGCATAGATTATTCCACATATTCATGTATGTACTGATATTATAACATAATTTTATTAATTTGTACCATTATAGCTACGTAATGTCAGAGTTGAGGTATCAATTTGGTCGATGTTGCATTTGTGCACTAATTTAACACCTGGTGATAAAGTTCCCTTGTCTGAAGCATTGTGATCTAATGAGCACTTCTCTTTGCACTTACTGGCCACAAATTTGACTAACAAACTTAACACAGCTTTCAGCATCACATTTCTGGCATGACGACCCTTGATCCTAAAACTCCGATTGTCCAGAATTCCAAAGAAGATTTATGATTCTCGTATTTTAAACAATTTCCTCAGTTGTTTTATACAAGAAATTTTTGCATCCATTTATCATGTGTTGATAGTAAGTCCGCCTGTCGTTCTGTTCTGATTGCTGGACTGAGTGGACTTATTTGATGGCTTATCCCGGTAGATGGTTTCTTACTGTTTCCAGGTGGCTGACTCGCTTGAGAAAGGAACAGAACATGAGGATGAATACATGATTAGTGAAAAGGAGCTTCTTGTTAACCGGTGTGATGAATTCGTTTTTCTTTAGCTTCATAATATTTTTCTTCCCATACAAATCTGAAACCTGGGAACCTTTTTATTTGATCAGGTTCATTTCCGTGCCAAAAGACATGGGGGCATTCAACTGTGGAGCTTTTGTTGCAGGGATTGTAAGGGTGGGAATTCCAGCTCAAATATTTAAGTCAACCGTGTCTTCTTAGATACACAACGTATAAACCTTCATAAAATTTCTTACAGGGCGTATTGGACAATGCTGGTTTTCCAGCGGTAGTTACGGCACATTTTGTGCCAATTGAAGGCCAGCAGAGGCCCAGGACAACAATCTTGATTAAATTTGCTGAAGAGGTACTTAACTTCTGCTGCACATTAACGAAGAATATATCCTATTGTGTAACTGAGAAAGACAGAAGGGGTGATTTCCTTTCTTTCGGTAAAAATCTTTTGCTAGAAGATTTAGTGATACTATATTTAGGTAAATTATTTGTTTTTGTACAAGCTGCTAAACAGTAAGGGCATCTACAACCATAATGGGAAAATTTGGCCCCTCAAACATCTGCGGATGCGTCCGGTCAGTGTCCGCTTTTAGCCCCTATTTGTCCATGCACACAACCATGCCCCCACTTTTCCCCCAATATGTCCGGTCACAAGCATATGATTGATGGAGAGGAAGAGAGAGAAAAGAAAGAAAGAATAAAGAAAGAGAAAAGGTGGTCCGTGGTGGGTCAAATCCTACGTGGCGCCCTGCCCGGACATCCCCATATCCTCGCTATATATGGACTGGATATGGGGATTTGCGGACATCTCTCTTGTCCGGCACTGCCCGGGCTGCCCGCCCAGACGTTTGGGGGCAGTTTGAGGGGTCCTGTTGTAGATGCTCTAAGTGCCTAAAATAGATGTAACTAGAGATGATACCCCCCACACATTGCTGTGGGAGTTGGCTGCAATTATTTCAATGAGATTCGGTTGTATGAAACATTAGTTGGATTAACAATATGAGAATTACTGAGCTAATATAATTTGTTGTATTTTATTATTGTATAGTTGTAGAATATTTATTAAATATGAGTCGCATGCATGGTGTATGTTAAGGTGTGTTTACTAGCTAAGCACCCCAACCGAAAAGAGATCCTCTTTAGAAATATGTGGCAGGTTCTAGATAATTGACGTTCGATTGTAATCGGCTGAACATGATATAATGAGCTAGTGCCCAAATTTGTTGTCACCTGTAGTAGAGATGAAAGATGAAAGGCAGTAAGAAATGGAGTATTTGCGACTAATGTTGTAGATTGATTGAGGTGACCTTTTCTGAATAAATGCTCATTTTCAGGTTTTACGTCGGGAATCAAGACTTGGCTGAAATGCACACCAGGCTATTTCTTCTGTTCTGTTTGTAAGATGAATCCATTTCAAATATGTTTTGTTCTTGATTTATGTAATACTAATATACTGGTAATTTTCCATCGAAAAGGTATACTGGTAATTTTGAGAATATAAGCAGTAGCCTCATTTTATGAGTGTCTAACACGGGAATACTAGCAAAATGTATGTGCAGAAGAGAAACATCAAAAGGATTAGAAGAGCCCAGGGGGAAGTTGAAAAGTGGACTAGTTGCTTTCCTGCATGTTATGGCCTGTTTGGTTATCTACATCGTTTTTGGTCTATTTATCCGTGGCTGAGTTTAGCTGGCTGAGGGAATACATGCAAAAAATCATGTTATGCACAGGTGCAAAACCTGGTGTTTCGTTGTGCACGGCCTAATGTTCTGGCACCCTTTCTCATTAATAAGGTGACCTTAGAGCATCTTCAATAGATGGTCCAAATTTTGGCGGTCCAAAACCGGAGATGTAAAATTTGGACCGCCAAAAAGTGCATTTTGGAGCTCCGAAAAACGCTTAACTCCAACAGATGGTCCAAAAGAGCAACTCCAATAGATGGTCCAAACCAAAGATGTAAAAATCTGAAAACGGCCGTGCGGCTGCTGCCAGCCGTGGTTTTGCATTGAAATAACATCAAAAAAATTTAAAAATAAAGTGCATCATCATCATAGTTTCAATCAAAAGTGCATCACCATCATAGTATCAAATCCCTCTACCAAAAGAGCATCGTCTCAGTCAAAGTTTTTCGCCCTAGAAATTGAAATGCACATGAATATTACTCACGCGGGTCATCAACACCACCGGCGTTGTGAACCATGGTACGATCCTCATCTTCACCACCGTCTTTGTCGACGTTCTCAACAAGCGGTGAACTCGGTACCGTGAGCACCACCGGAAGCATCTTCATTGCGTCCCATACCGGTCATGTTGCCGACGAAGCCAACTCCAACGCCACTCATGTTGCCGCCATAGCCACCTCCCAAGCCACCCATCATGTTGCCGCCAAAGCTACCTCCCATGCCGCCAAAGCCACCTTCCATGAACAAACGAGAGCACAATCGGAAAATCTATACCTTTGCGACATTTCGTCAAACATGTTGGAGGCAGTGGCCGTCGGCGTGGCCATGTCTTCCTCCACGGCCGGCGGTGGCGGCGGGGGAGCACCCAAGTCCTCTCAATTCGGTGGCGCCCTCTATGGCGCGCCGTT
>NW_024114995.1:0-6176 GCF_003073215.2 Triticum urartu | reverse complement strand
CGGTCCTTGCGAAGGTTAAAACAGCACCAACTTGACAAACTATCGTTGTGGTTTTGATGCGTAGGTAAGATTGGTTCTTGCTTAAGCCCGTAGCAGCCACGTAAAACTTGCAACAACAAAGTAGAGGACGTCTAACTTGTTTTTGCAGGGCATGTTGTGATGTGATATGGTCAAGACATGATGCTAAATTTTATTGTATGAGATGATCATGTTTCGTAACCAAGTTATCGGTAACTGGTAGGAGCCATATGGTTGTCGCTTTATTGTATGCAATGCAATCGCGCTGTAATGCTTTACTTTATCACTAAGCGGTAGCGATAGTCGTGGAAGCATAAGATTGGCGAGACGACAACGATGCTACGATGGAGATCAAGGTGTCGCGCCGGTGACGATGGTGATCATGACGGTGCTTCGGAGATGGAGATCACAAGCACAAGATGATGATGGCCATATCATATCACTTATATTGATTGCATGTAATGTTTATCTTTTTATGCATCTTATCTTGCTTTGATTGACGGTAGCATTATAAGATGATCTCTCACTAAATTATCAAGAAGTGTTCTCCCTGAGTATGCACCGTTGCGAAAGTTCTTCGTGCTGAGACACCACGTGATGATCGGGTGTGATAGGCTCTACGTTCAAATACAACGGGTGCAAAACAGTTGCACACGCGGAATACTCAGGTTATACTTGACGAGCCAAGCATATACAGATATGGCCTCGGAACACGGAGACCGAAAGGTCGAGCGTGAATCATATAGTAGATATGATCAACATAATGATGTTCACCGATGAAACTACTCCATCTCACGTGATGATCGGACATGGTTTAGTTGATTTGGATCACGTGATCACTTAGAGGATTAGAGGGATGTCTATCTAAGTGGGAGTTCTTAAGTAATATGATTAATTGAACTTAAATTTACGGAGACGCAGATTTCCGGCAAGGGTGTGGCGTGGTGGCCGGGGTGGTGGAGCAGCAGCGACGACAAGAGAGAAAGAAGGGAGGAGAGAAAATGGGGAGGATGGGGTCACGATGTCCGGAAATATCTTTGGGTGGGCCTCGGGTGTCAAATTCGTACGTTTCGCGTGTTCGGACTACCGCAAACCTCCCCCACTTTTGTCTCCGTTTTGTGGGAGAAATTGTGTCCGGATCGTCTTGCGGACCGATACAGGACCGTGCGATCCAGACAGTTGCGGGAGCTGTATGGGTCCGCCTTGAAGATGCCCTATGTTGGGTCAACAGAGTGAGCTAACGAGTCAACCTCATGCCACTTGTTAAATACAAACATGTAGGAGTACTTCCTTAATTGACTACATTCACAGCAGAAAAGATAAACTTAGTTTTGTTGTTACTAAAATGAAACTAATGGACAAGTTCATGTAACCTCAATCCATCTGGTCGGATGAAGTCTCAAATCCTAGCTTTGTCGGGTCGTTAGATCCATCAATCAAATCCACCAATAATCACGGTTTTGGCAAAATGCAGTAGGGCCAGCTTGCTTGACTGGGAACCGTACGTGGAGGATGCCCCGTTTGCGTCCAAGTTTTCTCGCTACTACGTTGACATGTCCTCCACCAAGCTAGCTAGCTAGCAATCTATGGCGCGCGCACTAGAAAGAAGCTGGGAATATTTACATACTCTACTTTTTTAGTCAATCTTCAGTGGTAATTCTCAAGCAGCGTGAAAAAAAGGTGAGGCTCAGTTAAGACGTGGCAAACGTGTCACCCAGAATGAGAGCCATCGCCCAGCACTTGAAACGCATAAGAAGGGGTACCTAGAACTCATCTAGATGAGATATAATTTGGTCTCATTTGTTTAGAAAACAAAAACATATAATATCCACGTCAGCACACACGCATCTTATAGCATCACATCCAATGGCTATAAAAGATGAATGAGACCAAATTATATCTCATCTAGATGAGTTTTAGCAAAACTGTAAGAAGGGCCCTTACTTAGCCACTTTAATACTTGGTTATATATGGCGCGCGTACTAGAAAGAAGATGGGAATATTTACATACTTTTATAGTAGTACAACCTGCTCGATCGCTTTTGAGCCGCCCATCATCTGATGTGATCCTCCGTGTGAAGTTCAATTTGCATCTTGGGCGGCCATCTCAAATTAAGTGCAATATTTTTTTACCTGTTAATACAACGTAAATTTCTTGGAATAAGGTCTCTATAATTTTCGCGCGGAGCCTCGATCACTTGTCTCTTTCCTTCTCTAGTCTAGACATATGAGCACTAGCGGGAACCGACAGACAGGTTACGCCAACCTCCCCCTCAAAGCATTAGTTCCAGTACTTTGATCAACCTGCCATGATCCCTCATCACGCCCTTTCATTTTGTTTGAATCGGCATTTGAACCTTCTTAGACATATGAGCACTGGCGAGGCTTGATATGGATGAGATCTTCTGAGAGTCTGTTAGTCAGACCGGTTGCACTTGACCCACGCCGATTAGCTCTGGGCCTTGGCGCTCTTGTGTCTGGCTCAGACGACGTGCCTTGAGATCGTGCGTGTCCTAGTCCCTACCCCCAAGCTCTAATGCTTTTTTTTTTGTATTTGTTCTGCGGTGTTCACTCAGTTTCAACCAATTAACCGGGCTTTGTTAGGTTTTTGGATCTGATTTTTCTTATAAACTGGATCATCTTTCTTCTTAATGAAATGCAGGAATCCCCTGCCCTCACATGAGGTTCTTCAAAAAAATAATCATGAAGGCTCTGTTTGAGCAGCATGCAGCCAGCCCAGCCCACCCACTATACTTTAAGCCCCAATATATACTACCGAATGTCTACTATGTAGTAGAGGTGTGAGAAGACCTGAGAAAAAGCCTGAAGACCTGTTCTCTTTCGAGCTTGCTGATCGAGCCAGGCTGACAGAATATTTTGATTCTGCCTGTTCAAATAGTATGTTCGGAGGTGCATGCATGCTTATTTCGAGTAGCTGGATAGAGATTAGCCAGGCCGACGACAAGGTAGGCTGTTGCCGATCAGCAGCAGCAAGCAACAAAACAAAATGGATCGGCAGATGCCCTGGCGTGGCTGGTTCGGTAACTCCTTTTTCTTCGTTGGGTGAAGGGGTTTGGAACGATTTGACAACTGGGAGTGCGTTAGTATTTTTTTTCTTTTTTTTCGAAAATGGGGGATTCCCCGGCCTCTGCATCAGAACGATGCATACGGCCATCTTATTAACCAAATAAAGAAATACCTACATGGTTTCAAAAGTCTCCAAAAGTAATAAAAAAGCACATAAAGCTCACACAGAGCCAAAAAAAGGGCTAGAAACACCCACTAGCCAAGACAAGATGCCACAACCGGCCGGCTCAAACTAGATAGGGAAACTAAATACCTATCCTATTATATGACCGCCATCCAAACCGGTTGAAGATATCCCGAGCTACCATCTCCCAGCGGAAAGACCCAGTAACCAAATACTCCCTGGTCTCCGTCTGGGTGAGTAGCGACCATGAACGGATCAGTGCCGTAGATCGGAATATGACCTGCAAAAAATGTATACATGATATTCTGTTAAAGATCAAATCATTTCTGCAAGTCCAGATGGTCCACAGCAAAGCACAAACTCTAACCCGAATGTGTCTCGCTAAGCCAGACTCAATCCCATTAAGCCAAGTCCCAAATAACGCATTAACAGAATTCGGTGGATTAATATTAAAAGCAATGTGGACTGTCTGCCAAAGTACCTTGGCCAACGGGCAATCAAAAAAGAGGAGTGCATTAGTATGGCAATGCTACAACAAAGAGCCTTGTTTGTTTGGATGGGATGGGTACTTAGAACTCGTCGCTGATAAATCAAGAATGCATGCATGCATGTTACTAAACGAAGAAGAAAAATTTCTACGTGACTAAAGTGTGGCCAGGTGTGTACAGTACTTGACAGATACAAGGGGAAATCAAAGCATACAATTTGTAGCACAAAGCGGATGGCAGAAGAGCACAGATACGAGGGGAAATTATTACAACAAAGAGCCTTGTTTGTCAACAACCACTCACACACCGACATACATACTACATAAACAAATGCATACATCCAACGGAAAGTATGATACTACTAAACAGCCCAAAGGACCAGAGTGGCGAGCTCATAGTAGTGCGCGACGCACACGACGCCGAAAAAGCTCCCAAAGAGGCATGCAGCGGCCGTGCTCGTCGTGCTCCAGCAGGAGATACTGGTGGATCTGACCTGCGCTATGTAGGTGGCAAGGACAGCGATGAGCACTATGCTGGCGAAGGAGAGAAGGAGGGCGAGCACCCCGTACGCCCTCATCGTCCGCGTCGGCGGGGGCGCGTCGTCGCCGGCGGTGCGGCGCTTCAAGTTGCTGGTGATGAGGCCGGAGAGGAGGATGCAGAAGAGGAGGTATAGTTGTAGCTTTCCGATACGGGCGTAGTAGAGGAATGGCGCGATGCAGACG
Organism: Triticum urartu; assembly: GCF_003073215.2. Taxonomy (NCBI): domain Eukaryota; kingdom Viridiplantae; phylum Streptophyta; class Magnoliopsida; order Poales; family Poaceae; genus Triticum; species Triticum urartu. Next base: position 1,737 of record NW_024114995.1, on the reverse strand, counting down.
CTGGGTGGTCGCAGCGAGCCCTGTGGCGGCGGGGTTATCACTACACCCACGACGAACAACCCGGCGAGGAGCGCCACCACCTCGAAATGGTGCGCGAAAACGTCCTTCAATGCTCCCATTGTTCCTGCATTTAATTAGACCGGAGCAAAGCATCAATGAGAGAGACTTGGCAAAACTGATCAAGCATTTGCTATGGAGAAAAACTCGACCGAAAGGAGCAAAGAAACGTTGATGCGGCGAAACCTGTCCGGACAAGTACGTATCGCAGCCGCTGGCTCCTCTGCACCACCACCACCACCACAAGCGAAGCGAAGCCGGCACGGACCTGGAGTTAGTTGGGGACTGAATGTGGGGAGACGATCGAACACCAAGCAAGCAGAGATGAGGCCGGCACGGACCAAGCAAGCTAACTTATATAGATAGATAGATGGAGGCCTGGTACTAGTGCTAGTTTTACCGGCGCCCTGAAATTCAGGCCTTATCTTCCCACTCCCAGCGTGCAAGTGCAACCGTCGAATAATATCTATTATGAGAACGTGTTGTGGCGTGCGTGTCGCACAAGAGCATCTCGCAGTAGCGACTCGATCGGGCGCGGCCCGGACGCCCGGTCCTTTAGCGTGTATCCTGCCGCAATTTCTCTTCATCTAGTGTGGCATCGTGCAACTGTTTGACGGAATTTTGTACAAAAGAAACAAAGTTAATGATTTGTGCACGGTACACATGAAAACAAATAAAGCAAGGGAAGAAGAGCTAGTATGCATATTTACACATAGTACGTGATAGATAAGTCCTTGCTGGGTGATTCTTCATATACCCACATGGCAAACTTGCCCACGTACTAACGCATGCAGCCGTACTGGTGCGGTTCATGGACGTCTCAGCCGGGCGTATGTGTACCAAATACCGGCAAGCCGATGTACCAACTCCTCCGATTTCTTTCTCTCCATTTTGTTGTGCATGCAGGTTTTGTAGGATGGTGTACGTCAATACCAAGTACAGCCCGGTTTGACTCGGTGGCCGGTACGTACGGATACATATAAAAAAGAAAATACATCTATGTGGCCGTCGAAGCGTGCACGTCAAGGAGTAGAAGGAGAGATAAGCATGGAGTAACCAATTAAGCGCAACCGGAGAAGAGGCACCTGCAGCCACGCAACTAGATGAACAGGTTGCCAAAGCATCCATATCTGTTCCAACAAAATTGGAAGCGGCCGTTCATGACGCATACCTCCTCTGCCTATACCCAGAACACTATATCCGATGAAGTTTCTCAAACCATGTTTACCCACTTGTTACGGTTGTAACCAGCGACCAGTCCGGCCTTGGCACGCGTAATAAATTGGAATATGGCGTGGTAGAATCGCCTGTGGATGCAGCTGTTCACTGTGAATTTGTTTAACGTACGTGTCCTCGGCTTTGTCGTCTGGACGTATTGTTTTCTCCTGCCGATTCGGTGACCGTTTTGCGTGTGTTGACCGTGTGAGGGTGTGCTGGGTGATTCGATTTTTCCTTACCGCCTCGAGTGTGCCTTCGGGTAGGTTTTGGTCAAATCTTCCACCGCTTTGTGCTCCTACATAAGGCCTCAATTCATGCACTTGTGTCGACGTCTTCCTCTTTCCAAATTCTTTGCCTCTTCCCTGATCAATCCTCGCCCCGCCCGTGACCGTCGCAATGCTGTGCACATGGACACGAGGCGACGCTGCTGCTGCCGCGCTAGCGGAGGAGTGGTGGTTGCAG
>NW_024114994.1:0-6331 GCF_003073215.2 Triticum urartu | reverse complement strand
GAAACTTAGTACATGTGTGAATACATAGACAAACAGAGTGTCACTAGTTTGCCTCTACTTGACTAGCTCGTTGAATCAAAGATGGTTAAGTTTCCTAGCCATAGACGTGAGTTGTCATTTGATTAATGGGATCACATCATTAGAGAATGATGTTATTGACTTGACCCATTCTGTTAACTTAGCACGATGATCGTTTAGTTTGTTGCTACTGCTTTCTTCATGACTTATACATGTTCCTCTGACTATGAGATTATGCAACTCCCGAATACCGAAGGAACACTTTGTGTGCTACCAAACATCACAACGTAACTAGGTGATTATAAAGGTGCTCTACAGGTGTCTCCGATGGTAATTGTTGAGTTGGCATAGATCGAGATTAGGATTTGTCACTCAGATTGTCGGGGAGGTATCTCTGGGCCCTCTCGGTAATGCACATCACTATAAGCCTTGCAAGCATTGTGACTAATGAGTTAGTTGCGGGATGATGTATTACAGAACGAGTAAAGAGACTTGCCGGTAACGACATTGAACTAGGTATGAGGATACCGACGATCAAAACTCGGGCAAGTAACATACCGATGACATAGGGAACAACGTATGTTGTCATGCGGTTTGACCGATAAAGATCTTTGTAGAATATGTAGGAACCAATATGAGCATCCAGGTTCCGCTATTGGTTATTGACCGTAGACGAGTCTCGGTCATGTCTACATAGTTCTCGAAGCCGTAGGGTCCCCACGCTTAAAGTTCGGTGACGATCGGTATTATGAGTTTATGTGTTTTGATGTACCAAAGGTAGTTCGGAGTCGCGGATAAGACCGGGGACATGACGAGGAGTCTCGAAATGGTCGAGACGTAAAGATTGATATATTGGGCGACTATATTCAGACATCGGAAAGGTTCCAAGTGATTCGGGTATTTTTCGGAGTACCGGGGAGTTACGGAATACGGGGGAAGAAGTATTGGGCCTCATGGGCCAAGTGGTGGAAGAGAGGAGGCAGGACAAGGCAGGGCGCACGGCCCCCCTAGCCCAAACCGAATTGGACTAGGGGGGCGGCCCCCTTTCCTCCTTTCATCCCTCTCCTTCCTTCTCCCTCTCCTCCTTCCTTTCCCCCTCCTAGTAGGAGTAGGAGTAGGAAAGGGGAGTCCTACTCCTACTAGGAGGAGGACTCCTCCTCCCGGCGCGCCCTGCAAAGGCCGGCCGGCCTCCCCCTTGCTCCTTTATATACGGGGGCAGGAGGGCACCCTAAGACACAAGTTGATCAGTTGATCTTTTAGCCGTGTGCGGTGCCCCCTCCACCATAATCCACCTCGGTCATATCGTAGCGGTGCTTAGGCGAAGCCTTGCGTCGGTAGTATCATCATCACCGTTATCACGACGTCGTGCTGATGGAACTCTCCCTCGAAGCTCTGCTGGATCGGAGTTCGTGGGACGTCACCGAGCTGAATGTGTGCTGAACTCGGAGGTGTCGTACGTTCGGTACTTGGATCGGTCGGATCGTGAAGACGTACGACTACATCAACCGCGTTCTCATAACGCTTCCGCTTACGGTCTACGAGGGTACGTGGACGACACTCTTCCCTCTCATTGCTATGCATCACCATGATCTTGCGTGTGCGTAGGAAAATTTTGATATTACTGCGTTCCCTAACAGTCCTGACTATGCTTGTATCTGTGCGATGTTACATTATGAGTTAATAAAAAGAGCCCTTTATCAAAAAAGAAAATTTTCCTTTTTCTTTATATTCCGTAGGTTCTTAATTTTAACAAATGTTTACCAATAATGTGCTGATTATATACACATATCCGAGTGTATCCATAAAAAGAGCCAGGGCAATCGATGTGTTTACCCGACCTATGTGCCAGCCCTATAGGTAAGTAATGCAGTTTGCAACTCCATGGTGTTTATGTATAATTTGTTTTCAATATCATTGCAGTCTCAGCATTTCACATTATTCACTTCATCCATGATGTTATGTACAATTTTGCACTTCAATTGCAGTGTTGTTGTGGAACAACTATAACAAATGTGTACTAAAAACATGTGATGTGCAGTGAAGTTTATGACTAATGCATTTACTATTCTAATGATGTCTGCATTGTCATGTTTGAAATCGTCAGTCATAAAATTATCCATATCCTGTTGAGCATAACTAGTTGTCTAGGTGTGCACCTAAGGAAAGTGACGAGTTCGAGCTTCATGGTTGAGGGTACTACAACTGAGACTGTCATTCCATTGCCTACGATGTGGTCAATGGTCTTAAGGGTACTAACTAGGATGTTTGGGTCATCTGTTTCCACAACTAGTACTCCCTCCTTCCCTCCTTTCCGAAATATAAGGCCCGCTTGATTTTGCACGGCCTTTGATGCACAACTTTGATCACTAATATATAGCAAATTACATGGATTGAACATGTATCAATAGTATTATCGTATTTGTCTTGCAAAATAATTCTATTTCTTGGCTTTATAATAATTTTTAGGCATACAATAAGTAAAAATAGTAGTCAAAGTTGTACGATGAAGGCCAAAAAAGTCAATACACGCCTTATATCCTGGGAAGGAGGGAGTACAATATATGTGATGCTCTTATGAGTAGAATTTGCTCTCCCTCCAAGTAGTAGTTACAAACTGGTTACTGATGCATGATAAGAAAAAGTAGACTTATTTTTTTTGCGAATCAAACACTTGCACTACTCAAATAAGGGAATTACAAGAAGTCTCAATACAATTTTGTAGGAAGGATAAAATATAATTAGTCCACATAAGCACATTCTCCTATCACTACTAGCATGCTTGGCACAAAGATGGGCAGCCTCATCTGCTTCCCGACCAACATGAATTATGGAGTACTTGCCAACGCCTTCTGACATGTTATTGATCTCTCTGGATACAACTCAAATAATTAGGTTACAGTTGAACTTTTAGTTGTAAAGTGTGGTTGAAGTACAATGTCGTGTTTGAGTTGGACAATAGTATCTTAGGTCTCTTATATAATGTAGGTTAACAATATAACCTATGCTAACATAAAAGTACATGCACACAATATGAGCCAGCGTGATGTGTCGGCGTTCCGGTGGCCAGTGTGAAGTAATGTAGCAGTATCACTCTGACGGTAGCCAATGTTCGGTCAACTTTGTTAATAAATTTCAATGTCGTGGTTGTATGACTGTTTGATCCTCAGTAGATCAATATGCGTTTCAGATTTTTGACAAGTGACATCGGAGTTAGATTAAAGAAATCACAAATTGTTGATCTGGACCTTGTTGTTACGTTAGTTGCGCCTGACCATGTCATGTCGCTATATGCGATCATACGACGCCTTGTCGCACCGAGGGAGTGGAAAAACTAGTTAACATTTCCCGCGTGACACTTCTGTTTGCCACATCACCGTCTAAAAGCAGGACTACTGGTCAGTTTTGGCGTGAAACATGCTAAGTGAGTGATGAACGACTTTTGCAATTCGAGTGATTGCAGATGTTTTCAGCGATTTGAGCCTGCAATGTGGTTTGTTTTTCTTCTTACACAATGAAACCGAATATTTTACCCCTTGACCCTTCCAAAGAGGTTTTAACTTCACATCGAGCTTATGTGGGAGCGCGGTGAGCAGCAGATGAACCAATAAAAAATATATTTGGACCTCCATGCCAGACGTTACACACCTGATGTTTTTCTTTTTCTTGTTCAATTATTTTGCGGCTGTTCGTCTTCCTTGAGCAACCATGGCGGCTCGCTTACTGGGTAAACACGTCATCCGTCCGATCGGTGACGGAGCATCAGTGGAGCCATCTATGGCAGCATTAACGAGCTGATTGTGTTAGAGCCCAACCTTCACATCAACATGATAATTAATGTCGCCTATCCTAGGCCTTGGATAGGAGGCTATTCTTAGATTTTTCTTTTGAGGTATTTTCTATGCTTTGTGATTTCATTCATGTTTTAGTGGCAGCTGCATTTTCTCCGTGAGCCCAGTCTCCAGTTACACGACATGACATTAAAATACACACTGTCTGAAACAAAAGGATTCTAAACAAAACATCCAAAGATGTGACCTCATTGACCTCGAGTAATCTAAGGAAACACGTTCTAAAACTCCTGCCAATACTAAAAGCTTCATGTATCTTATAAAGCTACCAAGTCATTTGCTCCGGTATAGAAATTAGAGAAGCATCGAGTTTTTCGCTTTGCAAGAGCAATAACAATAGTGGGGTTCCTAGAATTAACTTCAAAATGGCACACCAAACTAGTAGAAACGGAAGGCTAAATTATGATTCAAGAACTACACATAACACAGTACGCGTGTATAGATAATGGGCAGTCCCATAAAGAGCAAAAGATACAACAAGGAGAATAGAGGATTTTAAACTCTACAAGGACAACTTGATGACCATTATTGATATTCAGTGTAGTGCACTTACACAACTGGAGCGGCTAAAAGTCAAACACTAGAACATCCTAACAGAAGATTCATAGTAACAATATATTACATGCTTCAGTTAACCCAACCAGGCAGCATATGTATTGCATCATAGGTAGTAAGGTAATTAAGCAAAAACAACAGTGTTACACTAGCATATCCAACAGAGCTAGCTACGCAAAGGCAACCATGTTACATAGTAGTTCCTCCGTCCCACAACATAAGATGTTTTGACAAGCAGTTTTAACTTGCAAAAACATCTTATTGTGGGACGGATGGAGTAATACATTTATATGAACAGAATAAGAGAAAATTCATGGTATTAATACATTATAAATGCTTCAATTAACCCAACCAGGCAGCATATGTATTGCACCATGTATACGTAGTAAAGATAAATAAGCAAAAACACAAGTGAGATTGGCATATATCGAGTCTAACAGAAAGCTAATAAAAGGCAACCATGTTACGAAATATTAAGAGAGCTTCCTCTAGTTATCTGCTGGCATTTCTTTTTCTTTTCTTTTTTCCCTTTTGCGATGCAGTTGGCCTTTCAAGGTATTTGGAGAAGACAGTTGAAAGTTCGGTGGCATTAGGAAACTTGTTAGCGTGAGCATCCACACCCACAAACTCACATGACCGTAGACGTGCATGGTTCATGTCTACCATGATCATCCACCCATTACCATAAAATTCCTCCTCCGTTAACAGACAACACAGAACATCGGGGTCATCCAAGCTGATGGTTGGGAACTCAGGAAGACGCTGATCTATGTGCAGATCCCTGTAACCAGCTTGCGCCCAGAGAGAGTCCAGGTTGATCTCACGATGTAGCTTCCACTCAAACTCGGATTTCAAAGTCCAACTGGTGATTTTCTTCGGAGTCTGCTGCTGCTGCCCTTGCCTTTTTCTATCACGAAGCTCAAGGCATCGGCGGCAGCGACCAGGGACTCTGTCATGGAAGTCATTGTCAATGTGGACAAAGCAGATCTTGCCTTGGCTGATGAACACACTTTGGAATCTCTCCGGGAAGTACCTTTCAACCCGTACCTTACCACGGTACTCTTTTCCTCCAGGGAAAGGCACGGAGCAGAGCGACGGGGAGTCTATGTTTTCGGAGAAGTCACATAGCAGGACACCGCTGAAGTAGTCGACCCAGCACAGGAAACAGCCGTCGAAAGCGAGCACATTGTCGGTTGACCAGAGTTCGGGGAACTGGCCGCCATTGCCCGGGTCCAATTTGGGGATGATTTTCCACCTTCCAGTCTCGGAGTTGAAGACGCAGAGTTCGGCACGCATGCCCTTTCTTTTGGGGTAGACATTGAGGTCGGCAACAATGTAGTGGTCCTCCGCGAGCTGCAGGATGCCTGTGGTGAGGTCATCCGTCAGGAACGGCCTTCTACTGTACTCGGCGAAGGGAGGGAGACCCTGCACCAAGGGGCGAGGACCGCCGGCCTTGTAGACGAACAGATCTGCCGGGGGCTCCCGGCAGCAACTCCGGCTCGAGTTGGAGATGTCGAAGAGGACGATTTCCTTGACTTTTTTCTGCGGGTTGGAGATGTCGAAGAGGACGAGGTTGTTGTCGGTTGCCCGCAGGAAGGAATAGGCGGGCCGGGTGTCTAAGAGGGTGCTTGGATCCAAGGGACTATTTTTAGTCTGACTAAAAATAGTCACTTTTAGAGGCTAAAGTTCCAAGCACCCCTGACTAAAGAGAGGCTAGAACTACTTTTGAGGCTAAATTTTTTAGTCAAGGGCACCCTACTAAAATATGGATTAGCTCTCTCTCCCCTCATTTAATTCCTCTCTTTAACACAGCCGGTTCCCCTCATGTTCCCTCGTCTCCCCCTCGAGCACTCCTCTCCCACTCCCTCTGTTCGTGCGAGGACGAAAGCAGCGGGCCTTCGCAGGAGGCG
>NW_024114993.1:0-6531 GCF_003073215.2 Triticum urartu | reverse complement strand
GATCTTGTGCTAGGCTTAGGATTGGGTCTTGTCCATCACATCATTCCCCTAATGATGGGATCCCGTTATCAAGGACATCCAATGTCCATGGTTAGGAAACCGTAACCATCTATTGATCAACGAGCTAGTCAACTAGAGGCTTACTAGGGACATGGTGTTGTCTATGTATCCACACATGTATCTGAGTTTCCCGTCAATACAATTCTTGCATGGATAATAAATGATTATCATGAACAATGAAATATGATATAATAATAACTAATTTGTTATTGCCTCTAGGGCATATTTCCAACAATAGAAATTTGCAAAATACATATGGATCTGAAAGTGACATACATGATCACACCTTAGTACTCTTTGGGTCTTAATCACATAGCGATGTGAACTAGATTATTAACTCTAGTGAACCCTTTGGGTGTTGGTCACATGGCGATGTGAACTATGCGTGTTAATCACATAAAGATGTGAACTATTGGTGTTAAATCACATGGCGATGCGAACTAGATTATTGACTCTAGTGCAAGTGGGAGACTGGAGCAAATATGCCCTAGAGGCAATAATAAAGTTGTTATTTTATATTTCCTTATATCATGATAAGTGTTTATTATTCGTCCTAGAATTGTATTAACCAGAAACTTGATACATGCGTGGATACATAGACAAAACACTGTGTCCCTAGTGAGCCTCTACTAGACTAGCTCGTTAATCAAAGATGGTTAATTTTCCTAACCATAGACTTGTGTTGTCATTTGATGAACGAGATCACATCATTAGGAGAATGATGTGATGGACAAGACCCATCCGTTAGCTTAGCATATTGATCGTTCAGTTTTATTGCTATTGTTTTCTTCATGTCATATACATATTTCTTTGACTATGAGACCATGCAACTCCCGGATACCAGAGGAATACCTCGTGTGCTATCAAATGTCACAACATAACTGGGTGATTATAAAGATGCTCTACAAGTATCTGCGAAGGTGTTTGTTGGGTTGGCATAGATCGAGATTAGGATTTGTCACTCCGAGTATCAGAGAGGTATCTCTTGGCCCTTTCGGCAATACACATCATGATAAGCCTTGCAAGCAATGTGACTAATGAGTTAGTTACGGGAAGATGTATTGCGGAACGAGTAAAGAGACTTGCTGGTAACGAGATTGAACTGGGTATGAAGATACCGGCGATCGAATCTCGGGCAAGTAACATACCGATGACAAAGGGATTAACGTATGTTGTCATTACAATACGACTGATAAAGATCTTTGTAGAATATGTAGGAACCAATATGAGCATCCAGGTTCTGTTGTTGGTTATTGACCGGAGAGGTGTCTCGGTCACGTCTACATAGTTCTCGAACCCGTAGGGTCCGCACGCTTAACGTTCGATGACGATTTTGTATTATATGAGTTATGTGATTTGGTGACCAAATGTTGTTCGGAGTCCGAGATGAGATCATGGACATGATGAGGAGTCTCGAAATGGTCGAGAGGTAATGATTCATATATAGGACGATGGTATTTGGACACCAGAAGTGTTCCGGGTGCATATCGGGTCACTGGAAGGGGTTCCGGGCATCCCCCCGGCAACTACATGGGCCTTAATGGGCCAAGATGGGTACAGACCAGCCCCTAAGGGGCTGGTGCGCCCCAAGTATGCTGAAATAAGGGGGAGAGGAGAAGGGTGAAAGGAAGGGGAGGGATAAGGCTGATACGTCTCCAACATATCTATAATTTTTTATGTTCCATGCTATTATATTATCTGTTTTGGATGTTTAATGGGCTTTACTATGCACTTTTATATTATTTTCGGGACTAACCTATTAACCCAGAGCCCAGTGCCAGTTTATGTTTTTCCCCTTATTTCAGTGTTTCGCAGAAAAGGAATATCAAACGGAGTCCAAACGGAATGAAACCTTCGGGAGTGTGATTTTTGGAACGAACGTGATCCAAGAGACTTGGAGTTGAAGTCAAGGAAGCTTCAAGGTGGCCACGAGGCAGGGAGGCGCGCCCCCCACCCTCGTGGGCCCCTCGTGGGCTCCCCTGACCGACTTCTTTTGCCTATATATGTCCATATACCCTAAAAACATCGAGGAAGAGAATAGATCGGGAGTTCCGCCGCCGCAATCCTCTGTAGCCACCAAAAACCAGTCGCACTACAAAAAAAGACACATTCGTGACATTTTGGGCCGGACGATTTTTTTTCTGTGATACATATGACACTTCTATGACGATAATTGTGACAAAACCCGGTATCATCATAGATGTGGTGGGCTCCTACATCTATGACAAAAAATCATGACAGAAAATGGGCTTTTCGTCCTGGGCGGGCCGGAGACGCAGCTGCATGACATTCTTTGGGCCGTCCATGACGGAAAAAACCATGGTAGAAGCGAGGGCGAGGAAAATTTCGGGGAGTTCCCGGTTACGGTGGGAGGTCGGGGGCCGAGCGATGCGTGTTTCTCTCGTACACGTATGCGTGTGTGTGCGAGGCGTTGGCTCTAACTGAACCCGAGCGAGGAGTTGGGCTCTAACTGAACCTGAGCGATTGCACTGCAGGCTACGCGTTACTGAACCCGAGCGATCGATCCATGGCTATTAATTGAACCCGATCGAGTGATTCCTTCGCTACTGCTGTTAACTGAAGCCGATCGATGCTGCCTCTGGATGAACAGTGAGCATTGCTGGGGGGTTTGGATGAACAGTATCCGGTGGGGGTGGATGAACAGGACCTCGTGGTGTAGCCTCTGGATGAATAGGACCCGGATCGATCGAGCCGGTTGGGGCTGGATGAACAGGACCCTGTGGAGGGCTGGATGAACAGGACCACCCCGTGGAGGGTATGATGAATAGTAGATGGTGGAGGGTTGGATGAACAGTAGCCCGTGGAGGGGTGGTTGAACAGGCACTACTAGGAAAAACGCTACCAGCAGCGCGGGTAATATGGCTACTAGCAGCGCGGGTACCCGCGCTACTAATATCGCGCTACAGCTAATAGTTAGTAGCGTGGGTTAAACCGCCCTACGACTAACTTTGTTAGTAGTAGCGTGTGCCATCCCACGCTACTCCTATTTCATAGCCACGCTACTACTAACTAAATAGTAGTAGCGTGTCCATAGTACCAACGCTACTAGTATCCTAAATACTAGTAGCGAGCAGTTTTTTCCCACGCTACTACTAACTTATTAGAAAATAAAAAAATAAAAATCAATCAATTCCATTCTATCACACAATTGTCGTATCTACTATCACAGTTCATCATTTTAGAGGCAACTCATGTATAATTCATATCTTTTACATAAGTAAACATGTAAACACAGAGTTGTGCGTGTCAGCTACCTACGTAAGTGGTTCTTGCCATGCAAATTCAAAACTTTACCACTACTTCTAGACGTCAGAGACTGAGACACATTGTTATAGTCCGATCCAAAAATTGGCTCACTCGTCAATGCGTGGCGCCTTCCCGGCCTGATCTCGCGGCCTACAGCTGCGACGAAACACAGCGGGCAGCCTCGACGAGCTCACTTGACCGATGGCAGCCGCCACCTTGAGTTGTGACACCGTCACTTCCCTCGCCCTAGCCCTTAGCTCAAGCAGGGCTCGGTCGATGTCGGCCTCATGCCGCGCCACCAGCGGATGGAGGAAGCCATCGTACACGTGCCTCGCACCCTGAAATCCGAACACCATTACATCAGCAGCAGCTTCGCCTCTCCGTACACGTGCTGGGGTGCCAGAGGTAGATGACGAGCAGCAGCTTCGCCTCTCCGTACACCGGCAGCCACGACACTGTCCGGTCCACGAACCTCTCGACGACCATCGGCATGGCCACCAGAACCCTGCAGCATTACCAACAGAAGTTCAGATTCTTCAGAAGAATGAGACGGAAAAATAATGCGGTGCATGTCGATGAAAAAGACAATAGGAGCATACTAACCCCTTCAGGCAATGAAAATATAATGTAGAGCAGTAAAAGTGGAACATGGCTCAGCATTTGCATTGATAGGGACAGATATACAATTGGGGATCCACTAGGTAAATAAATAATTCTCATAAATCAACACCATTGTCTGCATTTAACATACTGTAAACAGTGTCCGACATCCTTGAGGAAAACACAAACATTGCTACCTTCTTCGGGGCTCAGCACACTTGGGATACTCTGCTACACAGAAGAAGTAGAGGGACAAAACATGTAGTAGCAAGCAATTGGAAGCAATGCAAATAGTTAATGATGCTGTGCCCACCCTATGGCCCCTGTCCTCAAGCCTTGGTTCTGTACTTATATTGGACCACTAGGTAGCTGAACATGGCAGTAATAGGCTCCAACAAAATTCAGCCAAGTTTAGATTAGTTCAGAGATAACAAGTTGAGCGCTATAGCGTGAACCGACAAGTTGCAAGTCGTCCATTAGAAGACTTGCAAGAAGCAAAACATTGTGTGAGCTGAATTGAAGTGTCGTTTTCTTTGGAAGTTTCAGAGTTTCAGATCCTGGGAGGCTATAGTCATCTCTGTCCACCTCTGCATCCACTCTTCAGTTGGCAAGATACAAAACGGATTCAGGCTTTCTTTTTTTGCGAATATACTATATTTCAGGCTGAAGAGGACCATGAACTAAAGATGGTTACTAGGACACATTTTAGTGCAAGAGAATTATAGAATGAAACATTATTGACATTACTTGAGAATCATAAAAAAATTGAAGACTGATACGCAAAATGCAGACTGACAAAGCTTGTACACTATTATGTGCTCTACTCTTCTCTAAGTAGAGTAGGGACAATCAACACATTAATCAGCATGAGTGAACACTATCACTAGTTCTCCGGACGCATAAAATCTTACTGACAATAGTATACAATATACAAAACACTAGTATTTGCAAAAGATAAAGCTTGGTGTCATGGTCTTTTTGTTAGTCACAATTAACATGGATCCTTTGAAAATAATTAGTGTCGTACATACTAGGTGGACTCGTGAACTTGCTAATCTCATCTCGCTGAATTAATTAACAGCTATGGTTGCGGATCGGCGAATTGTTAGATTAACTAATCTACACTTGTCTTTCCTCTGAACTGAACCCCCGATCAATTTTGCGAAGAGCAACAACATGGGTGTAAGTGTAGCTACAAGTAGACAGACAACTTCAACTCTGCTCTCTTCTTTCTTGTGAGGTCATGGAAACGCCACAACTGACTTTGCTCATATAAGAGGGGGCAGGATTTCATGGTTAACAAGCCCCTCATACATAGATCTCTCCGACGGCACACGCATTCATCTAAATATCAGAGCATGGTTAGATAAGATCCAAATACTCAGAGGTGGAACTCTAAATCCCCTTGGAACTGTAGAAACCCAAAACTACAATGCTTAACCCCTTGATGTAATAAATAAATTCTAGAATATGTCCAAACCATACAAGGATGTGTCATAATTTTGTAGGAGGTCAAAAATCGAATTGGCAATATTGTCTATTTCTTATAACTGAAATACATGTATCTTGTTGTACATGTCCAAATTATGAACACAATAATTATCGTGGACTCAAAATTCCACTATGATGCAACAACATGCAATATGCCCTAGGAGCTGTTTGCTATGGCTACTAAAACACCACTATCTGTATTAATATTTAAGTACGCCCAACACTACAGTATTATGATATACCTATGAGTAAAGCTACAAACTTTCCAAACATGTATTTCAGTCCTTGATTTCTCTGTGCCTTTCAGAAAATTATTGTCTATCTATTGCGTTGTACTGGTTGGTACAACATGCCTCATTCCATCCAGAGAGATTTTTCTCTTCCATTTAAATTGAATAATTCATTCTGTGCCGATGATGAGTGATGCTAGTCCAGGGATTTGGTTAGAAAAGAACTCACTATAAACACGTTGTTATGCTACATCCTATGACGCCTATGCTGGTCCAGTATTACCACAATGTACTAACTGAAATCATAGTCACCAAAAAACTAATCCAATCAGAAATTCAAAAATTACCACAGTGCTAAATCCGCTAAGCCATAGAAACGTGACAATCTATCAAATAACGTCCCTCTCTCAGATTTCACCAACCTCTTGATTCAATCCCCACTCCTAACCGGTAGCTTGAGATAGAACAAAAGCTACAGGAGCAACATGGCACGAGACAAAACAAAAATGGAAGGGCGTCTCCGGATCTACGCACCTGTGATGAGGTTTATGTCGAAGGGGACGATGCACTCGTCGTAGCCGGTGTCATCTTCCTGGCCGGTCTTGGCGGGCAGGCACGTGCCGTGGCCACTGTAGTGGAAGAAGAGGGAGTCCCCGGGCTGCGCATCGGCTGTCAGGACCCCGATTCCAAGTCGCATCGATCTAGCTGGTAACACCTCATATCACATTGCGGCCTCACGCACGGTATCCCACGGGTGTCGCATTACCATGGCTTGGGACCGTTTGCGCCTTTTGGCTCACGTATATGATAGTGTCGCTAGCATCCATATGATAGAGAACCCGGCCGACATGGCTAGGCGGGAACCCAACGCGGCACAGAACTA
>NW_024114992.1:0-10556 GCF_003073215.2 Triticum urartu | reverse complement strand
CGTCTCCCCTGCTCCGCGCCTTGCGCCGGCCTCCGCCGCCTCCCGCCCTCATCCGTCCGCCATCGCTGTGGTCTGCCGGGCGTCACACCTTCCCCGCAGATCCAAAACTTCCGCGCCTTCCCACCTCTGTTGCCGCCCGTTCTATCGTCGCCGTGCTCCTCCGTGCGCTCACCAAACGAAGGTGGAGTCGTGGCTCCTATCTCTGGAGCCCTCCACCTCCCAGTTCCCCCCAAGGGGCGCTGCACCGGTGGTCCTCGCTGGTGCCCTCGGCGTCAAGGGTGCCTGCCGGTGTTGCTCCGCCGGTGGGATTCACCTAGATCTGGGGCCGTCCATTCCAGCGCTACCCTGCGCTATTGGCGGCTGCTCTGTGGCTAGTCGCGTGGCAGATGTGACCGGGGATGGGGAGAAATCCTTGGTCGGCCTACTGCTGGCCGAGACAGTGGCGACGCTTCCCGTCGTTCTCCATCTTGATGGCGTTGTCTTCATCCCCCGGTCTTGTGATGTTTGGGGTGTGCTCTGTGAAGTTCTATGCTTGGTGATTCCCTTCGACTACACCAGTGGCACACAGGTGTCGTGGCGTCGTCTGGGCCCGGTGCGACCGTTCGAATGTACCCCATGACACAGGTGGTGTCGCGGTGTTGTGCAGTCTTGGTTGCCCGGTGCTTTTCGATTGCGTCGATGGCACAGTGTCATGGTTTAGTCTCGGCTCGCCGCTGCAGTTCGAGCGCCCGTCGTGCCCCTTATTGTGCTGTCTTGGGTGTGCTATGTGGAGTTCTATGCCTGGTGTTGCCCTCCAACTACGCCGGTGGCACACAGGTGCCGTGGCGTCGTCTGGGCCCGGCGTGACCGTTCAAATGTACCCCATGACACAGGTGGTGTCGCGGCGTTGTGCAGTCTTGGTTGCCCGGTGCTTTTCGATTGCGTCGATGGTGTAGTGTCATGGTTTAGTCTCAGCTCGCCGCTGCAGTTCGAGCGCCGATGGTGCCCCTTGTTGTGTTGTGTCCCCCCTCGCCATGTGTTGTGTGTGTGTTCTTTTGCTTTATTTCTCCTTCCTGTTCCCCCTGTACTTCTGGTTCACTTGAACCCTATCTTGTATTAGGCTGCAAAGCCTATAGGCAACAAATGAATACAATTCAGGTGGGGAGAATTCCTTCTTCCTCCCCCCCCCCCCCCTCCCCCCGTGACATTCAAAAAAAAAAGGTACTGCTCCAGCTCAAAATTAAAATAGGTACATGCAGACAAATATCCAAATTCAGTGAATAAAATTAGCACAAACGAACGTGCTTGACAACTGATAACCCACCTCATCTTCTGTCGCCCAAGAAACCTTGTCGAAGAGCGAATCAAACATCTTAGGAACCATTTCATATAAGAATTTCACAAAGGGCCGACACACAAGCAGTTACATGAGCTTCTTCTTGGCATCCTTATCGCAACAGATAGCAATCGGGTAATCCCTAAGAACCTTGAAACGGCTGTACTCCTGGGCAGCTTGTTTTTGTTTTCTTGTTGCGTTGTTTCTTTTTCCATTTACCGCTTTTCTCGGTTTTCAGTACACATCTAACATTTTCCGTATTCATTAGAAACAGTGGCGGAGCTAAGCTCCCGGGGACCTGGGGCAGCTGCCCGGGCTGCTCCAGCCATTCTTCACTAAACAATACAAAAAAACAATGATTAGCATTACTAATTACTTGGGCAAATGCTGGGCAACATCACTATGTAAAGACTTTGCCCCGGTTCCTTCAGCTGGCTGGCTCCGCCACCGATTAGAAACATTTTTTATATACATGTTAACATTTTGAAATACATGATTAATATTTTTTGAAATCTTACATTTTTATGTCTAATTTTTCCATACACATAGTACATTTCTGGTATATATCAAATACATGTTTAACATTTTTCAAATACAGGTTTAACATTTTTTAATAGATCGTCAACATTTTTTCTATACAGATTTTTATTATTTTTCAAATGCTTGCTTAACTTTTTCAAATACAAGATTTTTTCTAATACGCTTGCAATTTTTTTTTTGCAATACACGTCTAACATTTTTCAAATGTTTGATTGTTTATTCAAATGGAAGGTTAACAATTTTTGAATACATGATCAATATTTTTTCTATGCAGATTTAATATTTTTCATATACTTGATTAACAGTTTTCAATTTTTTGTTTAACATTTTTTCAAATGCTTGATTGACATTTTTTAAGAACATGATCAATTTTTTCATACACATTGTATTTTTTTTGTATACATTACAAGCATGGGCAATGCTATGCGTCGGCCGGTGGATCTTTCTAAAAAATCTGCCGCCTAGTGAACAATTGAATTCAACACTAGATGGTCGTTAAATTCAACTACTAGTTTTTTCAGACATTTGTAGCAAAGTTCATGGTGTAGAACTTTTAGAACGGAGGTATTGTAGCATAATTTTTTTTGCAACAAAGATGGTGTTGCGTAAATTTATTTTGGTCTTCACCAGAAAGTCTTGCAACATTGATGGTGTTGCAAAATCTTTCTTGCAACAGGGAGGATGTCAGACGGTAGTGAGGAAGTAGCAGCATCACCCGTCCCTGCAATCGGACCACCATGGACGAGCGCCTGACCTCCTACCAGGTCGCCTTGCCGCCATCCTCCTCTCCAGCGAGGTGGGCGCCCCCCGCGCGGCCGACGATTGTGGTGGAGGCAAGCGGCTACCCTGCCCGACCCTGAATGTAATCTCGCGGCCATGCTCCTCTCCGGCAAGATGGGCTGTTGCCGGAACCGGCGCTGGAGTGTCGGATGACGCGCATAGGATCTAGATGTTGCAACGTCACCGTCTCGCCTTCATCTTTGTCGGTGTACAACAAACCAATTGTTGTGGTGGTATGATTGCAACAACGTGTCAGTTGGAAATCTAATCATGGTGGCCCATGGGCCACATGGCACGCGGATAAGGCAGTAGACACGAGTGCTGCGATCCGCCGGTTGATTAGAAGCGTTTGCCTTTCTCTATACACATTAAAACATACTCAAATTATTGACTAACTTGTTTTCAAATGTTTTATGTACGTGTCTTTTGTAATATATATTTAGAATATTTGAAAGTGTAAACAACACAAGAAAGTAAATAAACGAAAAACAGAAACAAAAAAAGGACGCCGATAATGCTCGAATGTTCCGTGAGGGGCCTATCAAACGAAATATTCAGCACAAATCGTTCCTCCCCGACAAACGAACGATTCGATAGGGAAACCCGTAGAATCGACAGGCCTTTTCCTATAAAACCAAAAGGAAAGAAAAGCCCAGTAGCGAAATAAGTAGAAAAGCCTAGATTTTTTCCTTGACAAATAAAAGCCCATTTCTGCTATGCTATGAAATTAAAATGTCATCAAATTTAGAAGTAGAAAATTGCCATGGGTAAAAAGATATATATTTTTTGCAATGACCCAAAAGGAACTATTCATGGCAATCTTCATATGAAACATTTTTTATATACGGAATAGTTTTTAAATTTATCATTTTTGTGAAATAAGAAAAAAGTTTTAAACTTTTGAACAATTTTTAAAAAGCATGAATATTTTAATATTTCTGAACAAACAAGCAAACATTTCTAGGATTTGTGAAGAAAATTCGAGAACTTAATTGTTTTTCAAGGTTTGATGAATTTGAAAAGTAATAAATATTCTTGAAATTAAAAAGTATTATTTCAATATTACGAACATTAAAATTAAAAATAAACTTAAAAAGAAAAGAGAAATGGAAAATGCAAATGAAAAAAACATAAAGAGAAAAATAGAGAAAATAAAAGGAAATAAGGAAAAATAAAAACAGAAACATGAATAAGGAAAAAGGAAAAAGGAAATAACCTAAAGAAAACTAGTAATAACCAGTTGCCAAAACCGGATTTTGTCGACGCTCGCAGATAAAATGGGCTGGCCCAGTTACTCGTCCGCTCTTTCTCTCCTGTTCGTTTCCATGACAACTAGACGCTACATGCGTTATATAGGAAAATATGGTATGCTCACGTATGTTATATATTTTTTTGATTTTTTTCTATTCACGGTGGAACTAACTTTTGGAGAGAAGGGCCATATCAAGCTACTTGCCCACGCTCCAAGCTTCGCTCAAAAAAGCATGGCCGCCCAGTCATAGAAAGGATTCAGAAGTTGGTGAACGGATGAAAGGAAAGAACTCTTTCTTTTGGTTGAAAGGAGGCATTTCTGAAAGTGGTGGCCATGCTTTTTTGCCATGCATAGTATATAGAAATGAAAATTCCCATCAAAGGTGGAAAAGGCAAAAAATTTCCGTGGATGTGAAGTGTTTTTGCCATGCCAAAAAACCCTAAAAACTTGCCATGATCCATAGAAGTATATTTGCCATTAGTGACAAAAAGTAAGTTTGCCATGAATGTTAAATAAAAATTACCATGGCAATAAAAAAGCTTAAATTTTTCCATGGTCGAAGTGGCAATAAAAGTAAATTTACAATGCTACAAAAGTAAAAATTGCCATGCGGGTAAAGTACTTTTGGCATAGTAAAAAAAAGTAAAACTTGCAATGCCCTATAGAACTCAATTTGCCATGTCTGTTAAATAAAAATTGCCATGGCTAGTACATACATTAGCGGAGTTATTTTGTTTTTGGCGTAACAATTAAAAATAAAAATTGCCACGGTCCATTAAGTAAATTTTCAATGGCTAGAAAAAGTCATTTTTGCCATGAGCGATTAGATTAAAAATTGCCATGTATGTTAATGTAAAATTGCCATGTATTTAGGAGTAAAATTGCCATGGCAACTAATGTAAAAAAAAATGCCATTGCAATTTTTTTTGACATGGCAAAGTTGTCTTTTTTTTGCTTGTGTTGTTTTACATCTTGTGGGCTTTCGACTTGCCCAGGGTTAGTACATTTTCTTATTGGGCTTGAAGACTGTTATTAAGTGTTTGTTATATTTTGTTTAATGAGTTTTAGCTTTTGTTTTTTATTTTAAGTTTGAAGTTGTTTTTATGTTTTTCACTATGGGTATTTTAGGGATATTCGGGGAGTGTAAAGGAATACACGCATGTACTGTACAATATTATACTAGAGTGTGGAAACTGCATTATTATATGCTTATTCTTTGCATATAGCAAAATGTGTATTTCAGGGTAATACCAATGACACTAATTCACTTTTTCTTCATTTTTCTAAATATTTTTATTTTATATTTTATTTTGTTTCTTATTGAGGGTAATAACAATGTTAATAATTCATATCTTCTTAGAAAACTTTTTATTAGTGAAAGTTTCACTATTATATGCTTGTTCTTGTAGATTATAGAAAGACGTAATTATGTGTAAATTGTGTGTAAATTTAGGCATTATTGATTATGTTTTTTATATTTTTATTTCTTAAAGGGTAATGCCAATGCCATTAATTCATTCTTCCTTAGAAAACAACATTTGTTTTTAATTTTTTTACTCATTTCTTTCTCCTTTTCTATCTTGCTTGGTTGAGCTTGTGTCTTTTTATGTTGTTATCAGGTTAGACTTTTCTATCTTGCTTGGTTAGCATTTTCTAGTGATTATAAAGTCCATTAGAAAATGTAACCTAATTCTTGAGCACTTGTTCAGAGTTATTAATTACAATTTTTCTCATGTAATATTGAATCCCTAACCGCGAACTATATTTCATGATTATGTGCTTGATACCTGACAGTTTATCCAACCATGAACAATTGTTCAAAAAAAGGGACCTAAAATCTTTAGGCAGTGCAGCTCTTGTCAGGTCCAAACATATGTCTCCTCCATAGGCCAACAGTAGTACATGTACCTCATGATTTAATCTGTCAACGCCATGCTCATGATTTATTCATGGGTTAAATTAATCTAAAAATTGCTTATATACTCAACACTTGTAATCAAACAATCATACCCCATATTACATATATATGCAAGACACTTCTTTGATAAATGACACTTTTATTAAGTCAAAATTTGGCATAAAGCGGATACTAAGCATGCTGAGTAACATCTGGCCTATGCAAGGCACTTAAAAACTTCCTAGAACACTAATGGCATGGTTAGGACATGCATTCCCAATTTGCAAGATTTAGTACCAAAATGGTGTAAATCATTTGGTGCATACTACCTTTGTCGTCTTAGGGCATCTCGAACGGTGACCCTCAAACCGCTGGCATACGTTCTGACCGCGCTGTCCGGATCATGGAAGCCATCCAATGCAGTCTTGTATCTGTCCACGGGGTGGTCCGGGCGCACTTTCTCCCGCAAACAGGAGCTAAACGTGGAGGGCTTTGCGGGCGTCCGAACCGCTATCAAGTTCGCATCTGACCGCCCTGGCCCAGCAAAAAAAAAACCCACCCGCCTCCCCCACGCTTTCCTTCCAACGCACGTGTGCCGCTTGTCGCGCCACATTCATGCCGACCCAGAGCATGCAGCGACCGCAATTGATTCCTGCAATTTGACCTGAGGACATCGCGTCGCGAAAAACCAACTATGGCCACTGCACCGCATTGAAGCAGGCTGATCGCCCCTTCGCCTGGCCTGCCGCTGCTATTTAGGCCCTGCGCCGGCGACAAACTGAGCCGCACAATACTAGGGAAAACCCTAAACTTTGGCAGTAGTGCGGTTCACTGCGTGTCATACTGAAGGAAATATGCCCTAGAGGCAATAATAAAGTTGTTATTTTATATTTCCTTATATCATGATAAATGTTTATTATTCATCCTAGAATTGTATTAACCGGAAACTTGATACATGTGTGGATACATAGACAAAACATTGTGTCCCTAGTAAGCCTCTACTAGACTAGCTCGTTAATCAAAGATGGTTAAGTTTCCTAACCATAGACATGTGTTGTCATTTGATGAACGGGATCACATCATTAGGAAAATGATGTGATGGACAAGACCCATCCGTTAACTTAGCCTAATGATCGTTAAGATTTATTTCTATTGCTTTCTTCATGACTTATACATATTCCTTTGACTATGAGAATTATGCAACTCCCGAATGCCGGAGGAATACCTTGTGTGCTATCAAACGTCACAACGTAACTGGGTGATTATAAAGATACTCTATAGGTATCTCCGAAGGTGTTTGTTGGGTTGGCATAGATCGAGATTAGGATTTTTCACTTCGAGTACCCGAGAGGTATCTCTGGGCCCCCTCGGTAATGCACACCATGATAAGCCTCGCAAAGCAATGTGACTAATGAGTTAGTTACGGGATGATGCATTACGGAACGATTAAAGAGACTTGCCGGTAATGAGATTGAACTAGGTATGAAGATACCAACGATCGAATCTCGGGCAAGTAACATACTGATGATAAAGGGAATGAAGTATGTTGTTATTGCAGTTTGACCGATAAAGATCTTCAAAGAATATGTAGGAACCAATATGAGCATCCAGGTTCCGTTGTTGGTTATTGACCGGAGATGTGTCTCGGTCATGTCTACATAGTTCTCGAACTCGTAGGGTCCGCACGCTTAACGTTCGATGACGATTTGTATTATGAGTTATGTGTTTTGGTGACCGAAGATTGTTCGGAGTCCCGGATGAGATCACGGACATGACAAGGAGTATCGAAATTGTCGAGAGGTAAAGATTTCTATATGTCATTGTACAATATCTAAAAATAGTTGTACACAAAAGTCATATGAGCAGATGTTGTTTATTCCCTAAAATCATGGCAAAAATGCCATGAATTTTTTTTCTAGATAACACAATTATACAACTATAAATATCACGTGATCACTCCACTCATTTACATAAAGTTGCCATGTCGTACAAAATCAAATTTGCTGTGTAACTATTACACCATTTCTAAATTTGCCATGATGATGCATGAACTCCGTGGAGATACTTGTGGCAACTAATTCAATCATAACTCTCATGATGACAAAATTGATTTGATTCCTCTTCCAACCATCTCTGTAAAATGACTAACAATCATACATACATCAACAAAAAAAGTAGCAGGAAAAATGAGTTGTTGTAAAACAATGTGGCTCACCGGAAAAAAAAAGCAGTCCTGATGGAGAAGACGGTGCACATGATGCCGTTGCACAGGAGCCTACCGTCCTCCACATGCTCTAATTCCCGACGCTGGCGAGGACATCAGACCCTGCCCGCCTTCCTTCGCCGCGCGACACCCCGAATCGGCCGAGCTCCTATCCATAGCTGCCCCCCCCCCCCCCCCCCCCCCCCCCCCCCCCCGCCCGACCCGGTCGCTGGCGCATGGCGTCCTCCATAGCGCCCCGACGAGCGCGAGGAGAAACAAAGCAGAGCTCTGTGTTCGGGTCGTTGTTCGGGTCGTGGCATATTTTCAGCGAACGTGGTCGACCAGCTGACGTGTACCCTTTCACTGCTTTAAGATACGTGTGTAAGATCCGATGGTGAAAAAAGCGTTCCGGACGAGACGAGAAAAAGAGGCACGTTCAAGACTTATTGATCCCCTTTTTTTATTTACAGTTCATGTGCTCTTTCATCTATACAGGAAATAAGATCTGAACGTGGAACACCAATATGGGAGGGCGACGCTACGCGTCCGCCCGCAGAAATTAGAAAAGAATCTGCCACCCCTATGATCATTCAATGGACACATTAACGACCGTCCGATCTACCAACGTAAGCAGCCATACTTTGCAACAAAAGTGGCGTTTCTGCAACAGTCTGCTTGTTGCAATCACCCGAGCCTGTTTTTTTTTTTTTTGCAACAGAGACCTTATTGCAGAATTTTTTCGCAACAGAGATCTTGTCGCAGAAATTTAAAGATCACCTGTGTCTGTATTTTTTCATTTTTTGCAACAGGGATCTTGCTTCAGAATTTTTTTGCAACAGAGATCTTGCTGCAGAATTTTAAAGATCACACGACACGAGCCTGTACTGTTTTATTTGCACCAGAGGTCTCGTTGCAAAAACTTTAAACACTGATTGCAGAATCGTTTGCAACATGGGACATGTCCCTGATTTTTTTGTAACAGAGTTTATGTTGCAGAAATTTATTTGCGAAACAGAGACCATGAAATGAAGGAGATGATGCCACTCGCAGCATCGATGTTCTAGGTGCGTCGCTCACGGTCGTTATCATGGCCGGTGGATGGACTTGTGAAGTCTGCCCACGCTTGCAAACAACGCCATTGTTTGCAGATGATGGCCGATTGCGGTAGCAAAAAAGGAAAAAAAAACGAGTGGAGGAATGAGGTCGTTGAAGAGATAAGGTTGAGAAGAGAGATATGGATGGACCCCACAGGGAACACGTGTTGTCTAGGGGAGACGGATGGGGTTTTGGGGTTTTCTCCCTGCTGACCCAAAGGTTTTCTTGGTTTTTTTTTTTGCAACAGAGGTAATGTTGCAAACTTCTATTTTTGCAATAGAGGTTATGTTGTAGAAATTTCTGCTGCATCGTCGCACCGTCGTACTGCCACTGCAACATTCCTCATGTTTCAGAAACATGAAGAATATTGCAAAATCTCAAGACTTGCGGTGCGAGGGACTGTACGGCACGTGGTTTGCTCTCGTTGCGGCGGACGTGAGGCGTAGAATCGGCCGGATAATTCTAATCATTTTCCAATATGGGATAGCTATACAAGTATACAGTGCAAAACCCTATCAAATAATTCATCCATATTTGAATTCATAATATAGTTGTAGAAAAACTGGAAGCACATAACGATGCGAACATGGCCGTGGTTGGGTCAATCAATCCAAGGAGTAGCAGATCTGCTCGAACGCCGCAACGTGGTCCTCCGCGATGGACGTGAAGAGGTCGACGCCGCCGTTCGCCTCGCGTGACGGCACGAATAACATGAGCCCCTCGAAAGGCAAGTCCGGCGGCAGGAAAGCGGCCGGCGCCCCGGTGCCAAAATCAAGCTGATGGAAGCTGAACCCCAGCCAGCTATCCACCTCTGCGTCCGGGCACAACATGGAGCCGGGAGCGGCAGCCGTCGCGAAGAGCTCCTCTCCGTTGGTGTCAGCCACTTCGCCGAAGTCCACAAAGGACTGCACATACTCGCCGTCGATGCGTGCCACGGCGTCGCGGATGGCGCCGACCACGCTGCCGTAGCTCGAGCTCATGAGATCCCCGGCCAGAAGCCTTGGGAACGCCCATAACACCATGTTCCCGAAGAAGTTCATAGACACAGGAGGGTTGGCCCTGCCCCGGCAGTTCACAGCCATCCTCACCTTGGTGAACTCCTCCGGTTTCAGATCCCGAGCCTCCGTCATCTTCTTCCAGACGTGCGCGAGCAGGCACTGGAACGTGCTGCAGCGGGCGCCGACACGGCCTTTGAGGTCGACCACAAACTCGGCCGTAAAGTGCACCTTGAGGTTCTTGATCCTGTGCATGGGGACGACGATGTAGGCGGCGTTTCTATCTCCACACATGAACTCCAGCGACCGATGGTCGAAAACCGGCGTTGGCGTGCTTCGGGGCACCACGGTTTTCTCACGGTCGAGGAATGGGGTCGGCATGGTAAAGTCCTTCCCCTCGCGGACCGCTGTGGCCCACGCGGTGAAGAACATGCTCATGGAGTGGCCATCGGCGGTATGGTGGTGGCAGCTTATGCCGA
>NW_024114991.1:0-9484 GCF_003073215.2 Triticum urartu | reverse complement strand
CAGACGGTGTGCCGGCACTGGCTGCGCGGGCTGTGCATGAAGGGCGAGGCGTGCGGGTTCCTCCACCAGTTCGACAAGGCCCGCATGCCCGTGTGCCGCTTCTTCCGCGACTACGGCGAGTGCCGCGAGCCGGATTGCGCCTACAAGCACTCCTACGACGACGTCAAGGAGTGCAACATGTGAGATCCCCAATTCGCTCTGCACCCCCAAAGCTATTGTTTTTTCTAATTTGGTCGGGAAGTAGTTAATTTTTGTCACTCTGATGGGTTCGTTCTAGCTCTTGGAGATGTATGGCTGACCAATTTTGGTCGAATTTGGCGATTAGGATTTGTTAACCTGGCAAGCTACCTACTAGGGTGTTCAATTCATTGGTTGATTGGGGAATTTAGGCTTAGAGATTGCTGTGACCAAAATCCATGGATCGGTCTTCAATTGTTATCCTGTAGTTCAATTCAATATGAGGAAATTTAGTGTATAGAATGTGGTTTTGATTGCTGCTGATTGAACCTACTGATAATATATATCGAAACACATTGTACATGAAGTTGGTTGCAACAGAGAGTGACCATAGTATGACTTGTAGACCATGGTTGATGCAAGATGCTAGTTCAAATGTACTGTGACACTAATGAGCTGTTTTGTGTAGTCATATACTCCCTCCGTCCCATAATATAAGAACGTTTTTAACACTACACTAGTAGCAAAAACGTTCTTATATTGTGGGACGGAGGGAGTATATTGTTAAAATGCGAAAAACGGTTCATTATAGGCATTCACCCAATCTGACATTGCGTATCTCATGGTGGTTCGCAGGTATAAGATGGGATTTTGCCCTAATGGCCCAAATTGCCGATACAAGCATGTCAAGTTACCTGGACCACCACCTCCTGTCGAGGAAGTTCTCGCGAAGATTTTGCAGATGCGGTCTTCCAATTTCAACAAGTTTAATCAGCACAGGAACAATAATTATAATCAGCAGGGGGACAGGCCTCGACCTCCACCTGGTTCAGGCTTACCTAACCAAAATTCGACAGACAATGCTTCAACAATGCAACCAGCTGCTGGGCAACAAGCTCAAACAATGAATCAACAGCCCCAACAGAAGCAGCAGCAGGTGCAGCAGCAGCAGAAGCCAAATACAAACGACCAGGTTCAAGGTGTTCCAAATGGCTCCTCTAATCAACCCACCAGACTTGCAACACCCCTCCCGCAAGGGTCGTCTAGGTGTGTGTGGAGTTTCTAGTCAATCTTGTAAAGCTTTTAGCATACTCTGTGAAAACAATATACATAGTTTCAGCTCCCATAGCATATATATCATAAAATACAAACATTATGTTATATGTTCTGACATTTGATAACAAAGTGTACATAGTAAGGAGCATACCTCTGCAGTTCCTGGAGGGGGTAGTGCGCACATATATATAACTCAATTATGTATCTCTTTGAGTCATTCGAATACTTTCTATGAACTCCTTGTAGTTTCTCGCTGACTACATTATTTATGTATTTGTTCTAAAAGAATACTGTATGTATGTGTTTCAGTTTTTATCATCTCTAGGTGATGTGCTCTAATACTTAAGCAGCCAAGATTTCACACGATTATGTGATATTATAGTTGCAAAACCATACAGAACAATTGACATAAGTAAATCTAAATGCGCATCAATTGTTGTATTTGGGGTTATTGTGCTTCATGAATACAGTACTACAGGTTGACCTTCTACTATTGATGTTGTGCTTCATAGTCATTTTTCAATTGTTGATTGATACATATCTTATTCTTATGGATAAATTATTCCAGTACTTGTTATCTGATCTATTGTTATGGTTAAGGGATACCGGATAATCTTGCACCCATAGTTCATAACTCCATCACCCAGAACACAGTGTTTCCTCTGTTAGAAGTTCTCTTTGTTGTTTCGTAGTATGAGGTGTCTTCTGATACTATAACAGTTCTCTAATTAGTCTCGGGTTTGTAAACTTGAAAAATCAGGTACTTCATTGTTAAGAGTTGCAATCGGGAGAACCTGGAAATATCAGTTCAGCAGGGAATCTGGGCTACTCAAAGGAGTAATGAGGCTAAACTAAATGAAGCTTTTGAATCCATGGACAATGTTATTTTAATATTCTCAATCAATAGAACACGTAATTTCCAGGTAAGACTGAGGTTTCATCTTTGCTATTTTTCTTGACTGACATTTTTTTCAAACTCATTGTTGAGAGTTGAGAATACTATTTCGAGGCCATTCAGTAAGAGATGCATATTTAGCTCTAATACTGTTACGTTTTTCAAGGGTTGTGCAAAGATGACTTCTAGGATTGGTGGCTACATTGGTGGCGGAAACTGGAAATCTGCTAACGGAACAGCACATTATGGTCGGAACTTCTCACTACAGTGGCTTAAGGTACATGTTTTCTTATACATTCTGTGTTGGTGTTGGCTATCACCTTTTTTTGCCGCTTGGTCCTCTCCAGGACCTTACTAGAGCTGACAAGCGCAATATATAGTTGATAGTTTGTACCATGTCACGTGGAAATATTTTGCCTTAATTTGGGTCCAGCCTGTCTTCCTACCATCTTGGTATGTGTATATTTACAACAGTTTTTGCACTGCAGCTTTGCGAATTGTCGTTTCAGAAAACTCATCATCTTCGCAACCCATACAATGACAATCTCCCTGTCAAGGTACTATTTCAGAGCATCACCTTGTCCCAAATGTGTGTTTGCCTGGGCTGTTTGATATCTCCTACATTCCTACCTATTTAATTCACCTTTGACTTTTGCAGATCAGTCGAGATTGCCAGGAATTAGAACCTTTCATTGGTGAGCAATTGGCTTCTCTGCTTTATCTGGAGCCAGATAGTGAACTTACGGTATGCAACATATTTCTTGCCTATTACCATGTTGCTCGATATTGCCATTGGCTTGTTTCTTATTGGTGGGCATGTCAGCTTGAGCCGTCACAAGTATGAATGTACCATTGTGGGTATACTAACGGATTTGCTTTGAGCTAGTATTCCTGCTCACTAAACGTGATTTAAACTGCAGAAGAAGTAGCATCACACCACCATGTTTCTTACTGCAGAAGAATTTACATGTATAGCTTAACCATTTTCATTCAGCACTTGGAGACAGACTGGTGTTCTTTTAGTTACCAGTTAAATCATGATGGGTAACCAATAGCCACATGTTAGGATCTGTACAAGTGCACATATAAGATTTAAGGTGTCAGGATGTGGAGTATATTACCAACATTTATAATATTTTGTTACAAAGTCAGTAAGTACTAGGGATACATATCATTGATGAAAGGTCATAATAGATTTGCAGTTTTAAAATTGACTGAAAATTAATAGCGGCATATTGTAATATTGTACACACATGATAAAATTGGAGTTTGTGTATGGTTGCACACATGATGACCTCTTGTAGAAGCAACAGGGTGCAGCACCATTATTTTGTGGTGATCGGTACTGTTTTTGCCTGAAGATAGTTTGTGGTACTGGTACATGTGAATAATTGTGTATGATAGAATGGTAACTGGCTGGCTCCTTTGCTGAAAGGTCTAACCCACTTGTATTTTCTTGTTTCAACAATTTTTGGCAATCACATGTTGCATATCCCTTTCCTTTTCACTGTTTTGAGGTGATGCCATGTGTACCGTCTGATGCTTGAACATGGGATTTTTCAGGCTATGCTAGTTGCAGCAGAGGCCAAGAGAGAAGAGGAAAAGGCGAAGGGAGTCAGTGCCGACGAAGCAGCTGACAACCAAGATATTGTGCTGTTTGAGGACAATGAAGAAGAGGAGGAAGAGGAAAGTGAGGAGGAAGACGAAAACAATGGCCAAGAATCCCAGGGAAGGGGGCGGGGAAGGGGAATGATGTGGCCGCCTCAGATGCAGATGCCACGTGGACCAATGATGGGACCGCGCGGCTTCCCTCCCAACATGATGGGCGATTTTGGTGGTGGTTTCGGCTTTGGCATGCCCGATCCGTTCGGCATGCCGCGTGGCTTCCCACCATTCGGTGGCCCAAGGTTCCCCGGTGACTTCCCCAGAGGTCCCATGCCTGGCATGGTCTTCCCCGGAAGGCCTCCGCAGCCCGGCGGCATGTTCCCCATGGGCCTCGAGATGATGATGGGTCCCGGCCGAGGGCCGCTCATGGGAATGGGCGGGCCAGGACGGCCGAACCGCCCCATCGGCATGGCCCCCTTCATGCCGCCGCCGCCACCCCGTCCCGTGAAACGGGACCAGAGGAGGCCGGGCGGCGACAACAGGGGTGACAGGTACGAGACAGGGTCTGACCAGGGGAGCAGGGGCCATGACAACAATGCTGGCAACTCCGGAGCAGACGGGAACAGGTCCCAGTCTGGGGACAGGTTTGGCAGGAGCGCCTTCCGGGACGACGACAGCGAGAGCGACGAGGAGGCGGCACCCAGGCGGTCAAGGAAGCGATAGGGCGGCAAACTCGAGTGCTCGAGAAACCAACCTTTGATCCGTGGAGACTGATCATCTTCTCCTCTCCGCCGAGACAAGTTCTGCCGTGAACTGAGAAGCGAGCTCGAACAGGAGCAATAGATGTTGTCTGTTGTTACATATTTGTTTTATACTCAGATTAGAACCGGATGGTGTCGTCGACTCTGGTTGCTGGGTGGTCTGCCCCACCCGTGTTGTGGTCATTGAGTGTTTATACTGATGCGGCAAGACCGTGAGAGATAATTTTGTGACATGTTGAGATTGATCGCTTGATCGGGTTGGTTGATAATATATCCAATTAGGACTCATATGACAAATGCAGTGTTACTTAAAGAACATCCTGCCGCGCCGTGTTATATAGTCCGTGACTTGGATGATATTGTGACATGGTTAGGCTGGACTATATGGTCTGTCTCTGTCTTTGTCTCTCATGATGTGTGTGCGAGATGGGCCTGATGAGTGAAGTTCAGTTCGTTCTTAATACTACCAGTTTTCTCATTCTGTGCTTGTTACCATCTTTTTACGTGTCTGAGCTTGATGGTTTCTTTAGGAAGTGTAAATGGAGATTGCAAAATATGCCATTGCCAGCACACATGCGAAGGAAATGTGGCATGGCAGGTTCACGACGGGGACTGGCTGGCCATGGACCTGCACTTACGCTGTTGTGCGATGTACTTTGACTGGTCCAAGTCAAGCACGCACACGCACACCTGAATCTGAACCCGAGCCAGAAAGGAATATACCTTTAGCGCAAGAGGGCCATTGGTAGACAGCTCCCGCTGGCCTGCGCACGCACGCATGGCCGCATACAGCGCAACAACATGCAGAGGCACGGCACCCACTGACCACCGGCATCACCCCGCACGCAGAGGCCAGAGACCGACTGAAGAGATATGTCCATACTCATACCATACCCTGCATGCATGCAATCTCCTTTTTTTGCGGGGGAAAATTTGGGAGCTTTATTAAACGAAGGCGTTCAGCCAACAGGCTGCTGATCAGGAAGCTAGGAGTGTTGTCAAGCCAACTCTCGGTTCCATCAATCGTGCAAGCATGCTTAGCACAGATATGAGCTGGACCGTTAGCTGACCTAGATACATGCTGAATTATAAAAGAAGTAAAAGTGCTAGCTAGCTCTCCAATTTCTATTAAGATAGGTGCCACAATAGAGCGAGAATCATGCCGAGCGGCCCAAAGGTTGACTACCTCCAAGCAATCTGTCTCGAGCACGACTTTCGAAAAACCCCGTAGCTTGGCGAAGATGACGCCGTCATGAACTGCCATCAACTCCACGATGAGAGGGTCAGTCACACCCGGGTATGGTTTGCTCCAAGCACCATGAAAGGAACTTGCTGATCGAGCAACTCCGCCCCCGCCACCCTTGCTGTCCTCCCTACGGATCGCAGCATCGGTGTTGATTTTTACAAATTCCATGTCCGGCAGGCGCCATCCATGTCCAGGCAACAAGATTGCGTGACGCCGAGGGATTTCCAGAAGTGAGAGTGTTTCCCTGGTTCTGCGAACTGAAAAAGCAGGATCCAGCTTGTCTTCCCCATGCGTCAGCTTATTTCTAGAGTGCCAAACCGACCACATAACTGAAACTATGATGGCTCGGTCTCTACTCGTGAATCTGTCATCACAGATTACATCTCTCGCCCAAGTATCTGGGTGTAGTCGCGGCATATGGAAGTCAAAAAGCTGCTGCGCTTAATCCCAGAATTGGCGTGCGTGTGAGCATATCAACAGAGCATGCTCCATATCCTCATCCACCGCCATGCAGATTTTGCAAAGTCCTACCTGCCTCAAGTGCCGATGCTTAAGGGTACACTCATCAGGCAGAATTCCCCTTAGCACCCGCCAGAAGAACATCTTCACCTTTGGCATCACATTCAACTTCCACAAACCATTCCACAGCCGCTGATTATCAATCGAGGATCCGGTATCCGTCCCTTCTTCTAGAGCTTGACACTCGTTGCGAATCATAAGAGCACGGTACGCCGATTTAACGGTGTAGTTACCTGAAGTTTCATGTGTCCATGCAAGGAAATCATCACCCCCACCAGACCGGAGTGGGATATTGAGGATGGCCTCCGCGTCTGGTGAGATGAATGTATCATGAACCAACTGCCGCCGCCATGTCCAATTTTCGGTATCAATGAGATCGCTTACCCAAGAAATATCGGTATTTGGAGGCCTGAACAAAGGCGCCATTGTTGTTGTAGATGGAATCCATCGGTCATCCCAAACCGCAATGGATGATCCGTCGCCCACCCTCTTGATTAGTCCGGTGAGTAAAGCCTCCCGGCCAGATATAATGGCCCTCCAAGTTGCAGATGAACGTTTAGGAGCTGAGGCCTGCATGAAATCCGAGTCCGGAAAATACCTGCCCTTTAAAACTCGAGCACATATCGAATCCGGGCTTGTCAACAGCCGCCATCCCTGCTTACCGAGAAGGGCCAAGTTGAAAAGATGTAGGTCTCGAAAGCCCATACCTCCACTACACTTAGGCGTTGCAAGTTTCTTCCACGACATCCAGTGCAGAGAACGCTTATCGATTGAACTACTCCACCAGTATCTTGCCATATTGGATGTCAAACTCTTGCACACCTTCTTGGTCAGAAGAAAACAACCCATGCTGAAAGTTGGAATTGCCTGGGCAATTGATTTGATCAAAGTTTCTCGCCCTGCACAAGCAAACAATCTCTCCGACCACCCTTGCATCTTGCTTCGTGAACGTTCACCGATGTGATCGAAAGTGCCACTGGTAATCTTCCCCACAACCGTGGGTAGGCCAAGGTAACGTTCACTAAACGCCTCGACGTGCACATCGAGCGTAGTCTTGATAATCTGCCTGGTAGCAACCGGCGTGTTGGGACCGAAATAAATTGAGCTCTTCTCCCGGTTAACACACTGGCCCGATGCAGCCCCATATAATTGCAGAATGCGGTTTAATCTTCCTGCACATTGACTGTCAGCTGTCATGAAAATAAGGCTATCATCCGCGAACAGCAGATGATTCACCCATGGAGCTCTGAAACTGGCTCGAATGCCTCTATCGATCTGCCCATAATATTTCAATAGTGAAGAAAAACCTTCTGCACATATAAAAAACAAGTAGAGTGACATGGGATCACCTTGCCTTAATCCACACGTGGGCGTGAAGTAGGGTAGTTGTTCACCATTTACCCATACCAAGAAACGAACCGAAGTGACACACTTCATGATCAATCTCACTAAGTTGATGCCAAAGCCAAATTTAAGGAGAATTGCTTCGAGGTAGCTCCATTCCACCCTATAATAAGCTTTCATCATGTCCAATTTAACCGCACATGCAAAGTTCTTCCCCTTCTTCCGCCGT
Source organism: Triticum urartu (assembly GCF_003073215.2). Taxonomy (NCBI): domain Eukaryota; kingdom Viridiplantae; phylum Streptophyta; class Magnoliopsida; order Poales; family Poaceae; genus Triticum; species Triticum urartu. The sequence goes on along the minus strand of NW_024114991.1, from coordinate 1,652 downwards.
TTCATGGCATGCACACTTTCAAATGCAACCAATATGTTATCAGTGATGAGGCGACCTGGAATGAAAGCACTTTGCTCCTGGCTAATAATCTCATCCATAAAATCTCTCAGTTTGTTTGTGATAGCTTTGGCCGCAATCTTATACAAGACCGGGCATAGAGAGATCGGACGGAATTGAGTAATATTTTGGGGGTTTCGTACCTTTGGTATAAGTGTTATAGACGTATCGTTCAAGCCCAAAGGCAGATCCCCTCCATTAAGGAATCCAAGAACCGCACTAGTTATATCATGCCGTAACAACTCCCAGTGCTTCTGGAAAAAACCCGCTGTGAATCCATCGACCCCCGGTGCCTTTGATGGCGCCATCTGAAAAAGAGCCTTGTGCACATCCTCCAGAGTAAAAAGTCCATCCAGAACCTCGTTCATTTCCGGAGTGATATGTACAGGCACATGCGATAACACCTCAGTCGCGTCCGTCGACCCTCGCGAGGTGTATAATTGCTGATAGAAGTTCTGTATCTCCACTTTGTCTTCGTTTCCATCAGCACAAAACGACCCATCCATCCGGCGAAGCCCGACAATTTTATTGATGCGTTGTCGCTGCTTAGCCTGCGCCTGGAAATATTCTGTATTTCTATCACCATCCCGAAGCCAAAGAACTCGAGATCGTTGTCGAACCCAAATCTCCTCCTGCCGGAGAGCTTCTCTTAACTTGATGACTGTACTCTTTTCCTCCTCATTTGGACCGCACCCTACAGACTGACGCCGTAACTTGTCCAACCTTTGTTGCAATTTTCGGACAGTTCTTGATGTGGACGTAGATATCATATATACACCTACGCGTGTGAGACAAATAAATGGCCAGGTACAATCGTTTCTTTGTACATATGATTTAACTGACGAGAATAAGATAGTACACTTATATTTTGATTTATTTATATTCAGGAATAAAGGAATCAGAAAAACAATTAAAGAAGAACAGCACTCTTTGCATGCATGCGCTTTACTGTCCTTGCATGCATGGACTCCACCACCGAACCATCCATTCCATCCATCATGCATGAGGAGCAAAGGGCCAACGTCATAAGAGTCAGACAATTTTGTTTTCTCTAAATTAACAAGAGAAGTAACGTGATGAGGCCAAAGACTTGCATCAGGATGGGCCAACCGAAGCAACCGCAGCCACCGTACAGCGTCAGGTCATCGTACGGCCCAACATCCTATGGAACGACGGACAGACTTGCCGTACGTCCACCTTTAATAAATAGTCAATCTAGGTTAGGGTTTAGACTGGGGTTTTGTTTAGAGAAGTTTAGCTATTGCTATTTTTATTTGTCTTCGCTCGTAGCGGCTAGTGCGACCGTCAAGACATCCTATCGGAACCCCATCTTGTGAGATTAATCCCATCTAGCATATTCGCAATTTTGAGATTGCTTGGCTATTATTTTCTTGCATGTTCTTTGATTTGCTTGCAGGAAAAATCCTTCGTGGATAGGTCGATCGCGCCGTTGGCTCGGTCGATAACGCTGTGGAGTTGGTTCAGCGACTACCGTGGATATCAGTCGTGTACGGTTCTTCCTGTACGGTTGGTATCCGATCTTTCGATGAGAGAGGATAACTACGATTTTGGGTGGGACTTGACCCTCACGATCC
>NW_024114990.1:0-9561 GCF_003073215.2 Triticum urartu | reverse complement strand
CCCAGGGGTTGCCTTTTGTATGGGTTCGGTGACCGCCCTCAAGGGTCCCGTAGTGGAATCACGGCATCTTGCATTGTGCGAGGGCGTGAGGAGATTACGGTGGCCCTAGTGGCTTCTTGGGAAGCATTGTGCCTCCACACCGCTTCAAACGGAGATTAGCATCCGCAAGGGTGTGAACATCGGGATACATCGTCGTCTACGCGTGCCTCGGTTATCTCTTACCCAAGTCCTTTACTTATGCATTTTACTTTGTGATAGCCATATTGTTTCTTGTCATATATCTTGTTATCACTTAGTAGTTTATCTTGCTTAGCATAAGTTGTTGGTGCACATAGGTGGGCCTAGTTGTTGTAGGTTTTGTGCTTGACAAATTAATCGCTAGGTTTATTCCGCATTTGTTCAAGTCTCAACCGTAAATATTTAAAACGCCTATTCATCCCCCTCTAGGCAACATCCACAATCTTTCACAAACGTCTAGGATTTTCGCTCGGTCACCCCCAGCTTCTTTACACTAATTAATCCCTTCAGACGTTACACGGGTCGTTGCTCCGCCGAGCGTCCTGCCAGACACATGGTTAATCGGGCCCTGGAGATTGAAGGCCCATGGGGTCCAGTCAAATGCAAAACCTTTCCAGCCTGATTCCTTCGCTATCGCATGGCAGCTCGTCTCGAATTTTAATCGCCAGCCCTATCACAGGTTGCTTCCTGTTACACGCCGCTGCGTCGCCGCCGTCGTGTGTCACGTCGGCGAGATTACACTACACGCGTGCCTCGTCGTTTGCCCTCTACTATTCCTCCGCGGCCCCCTACGATGGACCTCTTCTTTACAGTGTATTTCCTTGTAGCGTTCTTACATGGGGGCTGCGGTGGCCGCACGCGCCGTCGGCATCCATCCCAGGCTATCCTCCGTGGGCGTTCGCCTCTGTGGTCTTAGCAGATGTAACGCCACGCCATGTCCACGTGCTTTCCTATACGCCAGGTCTGCCATGCCCGTTGCTTAGTTTCGATCTTGCAAACCTTCTATCTTCATGTAATATATTGGCGTGATGCTGAACTGGTAAATCTCATAGCTATTCTTTTTTGCGAAAAATCTCATAGCTATTTTGTTGGCGTGCTTCAAACATTGGAGGTAAGATTGACTAGATGAGGTTCTGTTTGTACGCGCATTTCATTCGGTATCTGGTCATTCTGTTTGATACTGAGATCCAAATGCCCTATCGGGTTTGAGGTATGGTGTGCCTCCTCTCAGATTGCAATATACAAACCTGGCTAATTCTATCTAAAATTTAATGTTTGAAAATTTTTACACGACTGAACAATTCAAGATGTTTTGATTGCTGGTCTATCCTATGACGATGAAAGTGCTCTCTCAGACAATGTCGGTGTTGGATCCATGAACTTTGTTGATTAATTATAGATTGTTCTCTAACTGATGGATGTAAAGTAATATGCCATCCTGTGTATAAGAAACTCAAAGGACATGGTTTATTCAAATTCTAGAATCATCAATAACATTTTGAAAGATGAGTGATGACGTACATATAATTTAGTACAAGCCAAGTCCTTGCAGGATAACATGCAGCCATCAGTGCGATTCTTTTCCTTATGCTAACACAATTTGTGCACATATAATTGTTTCAACTGCTTGATGGAACGAACTAATTAATATATGGTGCACTATGCAAGCAACTGACAATCTGATCACGCCGTCAATATCACTAAGGTGCTTATTTGGTATATGATTTCTTCTGTTCTGAATAAGTGATGTTGAATGGAGCCCTTGACATCGACCATGGATTTCAGACATTTGCATGACCACTAATACATATTATAAGTTAAGTCCTCTGCCACTACATCAGTTTGCATAACAACCTCAGCAAGTTCAAAGTAATTTCATTAACTTCAGCAAGTATAGAAGTTGATAGCCCAACTTTATATTTATATTGTTCATTCTTTCCTTGGGATAGCAAAACTACTTAGGTTGTCTTAAAAAAAGATGTTTGAGCCTTTGTGGCACTCTTTCTTTCCTAGGTTTTTGTGTGGTGTCCATTTGATCTAATAGCCACACTTGTTCATTATGTGAATTTAGTCGGTCTTTCGACGATGTTTATAAATACTAATGTTCAAATGAACAATCCAGTATTCTATGTCATTTCTGTACTTCGCGGCACAACTCATAATTATATCTCATTGTTTTTTTGCAACTAATTATCTCTCATTGTCAATCTTTTAAATGTACTCCTTATAGTCATATGTCCTCTTATGGATTTGCAAATGATTTATAAAATTTCATGTGGGCTGAGGACTTATGCAAAGATATTTGAGGGTTGTTTAAATTGGCCCTTCTATAAGAATTATTCTAAATGTATCGTAGTCCCCACTACAAACTAAGGTACTGTAATTCAAATCTCCATTGGTAATTATACCTTTCATTTCTTTTCACCAATATTTATATTGTCTTGATATTCCTTCGTCAAGATGGCGGGCGCGGCAACGCGCATCTTGATGTTCTAGTCTGGTTTTAAAGGAGGAGGTTCCAACTAGAAATGTCCCGCTACCACGCAAAACTGAGCGAGAAGGGGAGGGTCCAACAGAAAAATGAAATGGTGCGTTGTGGGGTGGTTTTTTTATGTGTTGGGCCATGTGTGGGAACACTAAAAAAAGACACTTTGGTGACATTATGGGCCAAACGAAAACTGTTTATGTCATGTAAACTCAGAAGTCTATGTCCTCCTGAGTCAATTTCTAACATTCAATTGTATTCATAGTAGTATTTTTTTTACCCGGAGAATCTTGATTTGTAGACTTGTAGTTACATCATGTGGACCAGACAGAACTCTATAAAAGTCAAAGTTAGTGACATGTTTAAGTATACATCGTGATCCCCATTCACTTCATCAACATCATAATACCGTTGATACTATGATTACTTATTTTCCCTTCCCACTTGCTTTTAGATGAAAATGCTTTGTAGATTATCATCTCCTCCAAATCTTTCTTCTTGGCCCTTTGTGTAATTAAAATGAGTAGATGAATACATTGAAAACGACAAATCATTGTATACTGAAATCCATTCAAAGTTTCAAACACACTCGATGAGACCAAACCGCCCAATGCGTATCTGTGTATGGCACGCACGGATACGCTGATCACCTTGTGACGTAAGCAACGAAGTCGTCGAGGCCTTTGCTCGAGGAGCCGCCGTCGGCCACGGCGGCGCGAACGGCCTCGCCGAGCACCTTCGCCCGCTGCCGCACCGCCATCCCTTTGTCCGTGAGCATCGCTTCCTCGATCACCTCCTGGATGGCCGCCGCCGGCACCACCTCGCTGTGCTTCTCCCATGGCCTCACGAGGAGCCCGGCCTTGAGGTACTTGCAGAGAAGCTCCGCGTCCCACGGCTGGTCGGAGTGCATTGGCCATGCCAGAATCGGCTTGCCGTGGCTCAGGCTCTCCATTGTCGAGTTCCAGCCGCAATGGCTCATGAATGCCGCCGTGGCGCCGTGCGCCAGGATCTCCAGCTGCGGCGCCCACCCGGTGATCACCAGCCCAGTCCCCTCGGTCTCTTTGGTGAACTCAGAGAGCAGCTTGTCGTGCAGGCTCTCGCCGGGCTCCTTGAATATGTCGGCACGGTCGGCCTCGCGCAACACCCAGATGAACCTCTGCTTGCTGCCCTTGAGTGCCGCCGCCAGCTCCGCGATTTGCTCTCCCAGGAGAGACGACGCAGTGAGACACCAGACGGTGGGGGCTGCTGGGGGAGCCAGTCCATGCAGTCGTGCCGCGTCTTGACCGGCGTCCGGGCGCTCGCGTCCAGCAGCGGGTTCAGTGGCCCAACCGCGAAGAGATTCTGGTCCTTGAACGCCGGGTGCGCCGCGATGGCGTCCATGAAGTCGCCCTCGAGTGCGCGGCACGTGTTCATGACCATGCCGGCGGTGGGCACGCCCCCCCGCTCCTGCATCTCCTTCTCCGTCTGGAAGACGTACTCGAGGAACTCCTTGGACATGCAGGCGTCGATGGGGTGGAACCGGAGGCCGTTGTCGCGCAGGAGCGGGTGCTCGGCGTCCAGCCACCCGATGTTGTACGAGATGGCGACGCACTGCAGCGCGAAGGCCTCGCCGTTGCTCAGCCGCGCCGCCTCGACGGCGGCGAAGGAGTTGAGCCTGTCGTGCACGACGACCACGCGGCGGTGGGTGGCGGAGAGGCTCTCCAGGAGGGCGGCGAGCGGGGCGCGCGCGGCGGTGGTGAAGGTCTGCCACATGGACATGAGGTGGTTCGGGAAGGGGCACGGGGCGGCCGGGTCGGGCGCCGGGGACTCGAACGCCGAGACGCCGAGGTCGTGGAACCGGACGGAGCCGAGGGCCTGCGGGTCCCAGCCGTGCAGGCGCGACCGGGCCTGCCGGAGGTGCGCCGCGGGCGCCGCGTAGTGCACGGAGAGCCCCCGCGACGCGGCCAGCAGGGAGAGGTGCATGAGCTGGTTCAGGTGGCCCTGCGCCGGGAAGGGCACCGCGACCAAGGCCACCGATTCCATGGAGTCAACCGCCATCGAATTCCCGCGTGTGTACAGTAGTGCACGACAGTGTAGTATAACTGCTTGCAGCGTGCAAGCTAGATTGTCCGGCGCCGTATATATATAGACGAGATGGATGGATCGATCGATCTCTCCGCTAACAAGAACAAAGTTGCTGTGATTATCCGATTAATCAAGGCCAGCACGCTGCACGCGAGTCCAATTCCCTCCATTGGTGACGTCGCGTACCTAGGATCTTAGGATCCGGGATATGATACAATATGTCCGAGCTTCGCTCCCACCAACCGTATGCATGTTTCGCATCAGGATATGTATATGGAACGACGCCAACAACCAAGCAGGCTAGCGGCACGCAGGGCACGAGCAGTGGATGGCAGAGAGTGGCCGGAGCCCCGGCTCGAGGCATTCCCAGAAGGCTCCTTGGGATGTCACCCTGCGGAAGCGACGCGCCGGCCTCGTCATCGGTGACGACCGGCCACCCGCCGATCTATTGTAGCCGACGAGGCCCGAAACGGAACATGCGGCTACTGCTGAGGGACGCACACGGTGACGTGCGGGCTACCTCGTGCGCTGTTCCTCTTCCTGTAAAAAAAAAAACACTAGTGCCCGCTTCTCCAAGAACTGGCTAAGCTCGTGCGACCGTTCCTCTCCCTCTAAAAAACACTGATGCCTGCTTCTCCAAGAAAAGTTGGTCTGGCTTTGTACATGTGCGGACACGTCGTTGTTCCAGTAAGTAGTAGTCGCTGAGCAGGTAGAGGTGAAATCGAAAGCTGGAGTGAAACATTCTACGCGCGTGCGCAGCAGCATCGCCATCCATTTTTACCTGGTCTCGTGATTGAATCGGGGAGCTTCCGCCTATACCTGGCCATACCTCGGGCCGGTCCGGGCTTCGGGCCGGGCCTAGCCAAGCCCGACGCAAAAAACCCAGGTCCGGGCCCGGCCCGGCCATCAGGCCTGTTTTTGAGCCCGAGCCCGACCCGAATACGTAAAAGCCCGTCGGGCCCTGGGCCGGCTCGGCCCGACCTTCATGAAAGTGCAAAAATGATGGGCCCGGACCGGCCATCAGGCTCAAAATCTAGGTCTGAGCTCGGCCCGGAAGCAGTGTCGGGCTTTTCGGGCCGGGCTTCCATGGCCAGGTATACTTCCGCCGGACGAGCGTGGGTCCTGGAGCGTGGAGGCTCCCCGTAGACAGGGCGCGCGCGCGTCGTTCGTGCTGCCGGCTTTGCCACGGCAAGGGGGGAAAATGCCACCGCCGTCCGCGTCACAGAGTACAAAACCGATCCATCTCCGTGCTCTGTTTTCGCCGCAGTGAGAGCGAATATCCTACTGCATCTTGTACTCCTACGTACGTACGCTATCGAATACAGCAGTAGCAAAGATACAGGCAGAATTCGTCTGTCTTTCACGGCCGTCGTTAGAACAACTCTAACGCGCCACCCAAACAAACTGCGATTTTATTTCTTTTTTATTCGTTTGAATCAGTTCGACGGACACCCATGTCCATTTTCAAAAAAGAAAAACAACTCCATGAATAGCGATTTTGTTTGTTTGGATCAGCCCAGCGGGCACCCATGTCTGCTTTCGCGTTTGGGTCGGCGATTGCGCCCAACATTGGCCCAACCCATTTTTAAGGTCGCACGAAAAATATTACCGCAAACATTTTGAAAAACTAAAAACATTAATGAACATTAATGTCAGCCACAAAGGCCGGTGAGAATCCACGAGTCCACTTTTACATTAATTAAAATATTAAATAAAATTTAAAATTACAAGGAGGCGTGTTGTTATAGGGGTCCTCGTCATCTTCGTCGGGGCTGGTGAGGTCGACGAGCATCGGTGCCGGGCCAGCCCAAGGAAACGCCGTCGACCAGCCTCTAGCGACGTCATCCGCTGCTGGTTGTACCGCCGCCGGTTGGGTTGCCCCACCGCGGGCAAGGCGCTCCTCCTCCGCGTCGCGCTCCAGCTGCTCAAGGTACTCGCCCTCACGGCGCTCCTCGGCCAGCCTTTGCTGCCGTCATTGCTCGAGGCAGAGCTGCTCCTGAGACGGCATCGCCTCAAACCATATCGGTGGCGTGCTGACCCACTCGCGCACCACCCTGGTCCATGAGTAGCGCTCAATGGGTTTTGGCCCTGTTCGTGCCCATGGCAGGGCGGACGCGGCTGAGCCCCTGCAAGCGGCTATGGCGGGGCGGACACGGTTGAGCTACTGCTCGCGCATGACATCGTTTCTCTTTTGTTTTGCCAGAATCGAGCTTGGGAGGCAGCGGCGCCGGCTGCGACGAGAGCAGTTGGTGCTAAAATTTCCCTCCCACCAACTCACGCGAAGAATAGAGCGAACGACAAAAGGAAGGAGTAAACAAGAGATATAGAGGAAGTGAGCTGATTTTTAATGCTCGTCACAAAAAAATACGGGCCGGGCCTATATATGGTACATGTTTGGGACATCTTTTTCGTCCCGGTACCGTATACCGGCGGGTATTTTGTGGGATGGGCTAATTTGTGGCATCTGCTAGGGTTGCTCTAACAATTTTAGGCTTTTCTGTAGCCTTCGCTCCCATGTAATTTTGTAGGCTTATGTGTTGTATGCTTAGGGATTTTTGCAGGATTAGCCGGTGCTTATAGAAATCTGTTAAGAATTTAGAGTTAACTCAAACTATTCTAATGATGTCGCACTAGCCACTAGACCGGTGATGAAACTTGTTACCTTTACACATAACTAAGTCATGGTATGTCTTGAAGAATAACTGATTTTTTTCTATGTTAGCCAAAGCAGTTATGCCTTCAATGTGGAAAATAAAAGTTCATTCTGTTATCTGAGGTTTGTACGTTCTCCACCTCTATATTAGTTGAAACATATATAACAACTATTATCTTGAAACTGACATCCATTTTCGTTGCACTGTACAAAGAACTTTGGTTGTGGATTTGATTTGAGATTTCGTTGAAAAGATTTTGTTGGATGACAACCCTCGACGACACCAACATAGTCTGTTGGTTTGCCGCCGCCACCTGTTTCTCGGAGAAGTCAAGGAGTTTGCATTTTTTATTTCTTTTCCACGAGCAGTTGGAAGGACACTACTCTAAAAACGGTGAACATGATCTGAACAAGTTTGAAGAGTTTTGTCAGTTCTAATCACACCACTGCCTAAGTCAAGTTTAATAGTATTAACTAATTGATGGAGGTCATCATCATGTAAACCTTTTCTTTATCATTTAATGGTCCATGTCTTTTGTAATAATATTATAGGATCACACCCTAATTATATGTACGCAACATTCAAAAATATTTGTTACATTTCCTATATATTAGCTATGAGTTGTGTATATTGTCATAACTTTCCTTTCCAGCATGGTTGTTGAATTGCGTACAAATATACAAATCGCCACTTTACGGTCAATTAACATATAAACATATTCTTTCATTGCAGACAATTCATGTCAAATCTCTAGTTTCACGGTTGTTTCAATCAAACAACTTACAGCTTTTTCATGACTCTCAGCTCACGGGTCACAACAGTTTTATTTTTCTCATAATCCAGGGCTCAAGGAAACACACCCTTGGTCTCAGCCTCCACAGAGCGCTTCTCGCTATCACTGTTGCAATCCCCATTGACGTCGGCCCCCTCGTTTGCGGCCCCAGTCTCTGGAACCTCCTTCGCCTTGACCGTCGCCGGCACCGTCGTCGCTGTAAAAAGTAAAAGTGATTGTACGAATGATCTGATACTTTCATTGATTGAGAATCACATATTTATACAAGATTTGGGACGCATTGTGAAGGCGTCTATACAAAGAGGCGCCTGTACGGATAGATGCGTCCGTACGACGCTTGGACACTAATAATCGCTAACTACGTTTCCTAACGACGATTCGCTAAAGCCGCTTCATTGATGTCGGTTCTCAACAGTCCCCCTTGTACAACGTCTCTTCTTTTGATTCATCTTTGAAAGCTTCTTGTATATTTATCATTCATCTCTTGAGAGTCTCCTCCAAAAACCCTGTAGGAAAAAATATGAGGAGAATGGTATAGATATGTTGCTAAAACTCCTTTAAACCCAGTGGGAAAAATAATAAGGAGAAAATGATGCAACATATAGAGATTATTGTCTCTCGATAACTCATATGAGAAAAACCTTCAAAGAAGGAGAAAATTATTAGTGAGTTAGAGAACAATAAACATGCTTTAGATACTTTCCTTTAAAAAACCTTCATAGCAAAAATAGAAAGTATAGCATATAATCTTTACGAAGATATTTGCCTCATTAAAACATCATGAGAAAATTTTCAAAGAAACTCATAATGAAAAGAGTGCAATCAGATGTGCCATGAAAAACTCCTTTAAAACCTAGTAGGAAAAATATAAGGAGAAATATGATATGGCATACATTAACTCTTGTATTTAATTGTCTCGTTAAAAACCTCTTATGAGAAACCTATTGGAAAAACTCATAAAGGAAAAGAGTACAATATTCATTATCTGCTGATAACTAAAAGGATTATATTTTCAGGAGATTTCTCCCCCTGAACTTTGCAAAACTCGAAGTCGTCTCATACCAATTCCATGAATGCATTTCTGGAATGTTGAATTTGGTAAAGACTTTGTGAATAAATCCGCTAGATTATCACATGATTTGGTTTGCAAAATATCAATTTCTCCATCTTTCTGTAATGAATGAGGAAAGAATAATTTAGGAGAAATATGGTTTGTGATATTACTTTTTATATAACCCATTTTCATTTGAGCAATGCAAGCTGCATTATCTTCATAGATAATAGTTGGTGATCCTAATGAACCAACACCACACGAAGTTTGAATGTGGTTAATCATCCTGCGAAGCCATACACATTCCTTTGATGCTTCAAATAATGCAATTATTTCAGAATGATTAGTGGAAGTTGCTACGAGAGTCTGTTTTTGTGACTTCTATGAAAAAGCAGTTCCACCATATAAGAATACGAAACCTGTCTGTGACCTAGCATTGTGAGGATCAGATAAATAGCCAGCGTCAGTATATCCTACCATAGTCATATCTTGGTTT
>NW_024114989.1:0-10848 GCF_003073215.2 Triticum urartu | reverse complement strand
CTCGGTGGGACCGATTTGCTCTTTCGGTGGGACCGAAAAGTTACGAAAGGGAAACAGAGAGTTTGCAACCCCATCTCGGTGAGACCGAGATCCTTATCGGTAGGACCGAATTGCTAGGGTTTGGCAGTGGCTAATGACAAGTGAAACTCGGTGGCGCCGGATAGAAAGAATCGGTAGGACCGAGTTTGGCTTAGGGTTTAGGTCAAATGTGGATATGGGAAAGTAGCTGAGGATTTTGGAGCATATCACTAAGCACATGAAGCAAGAGGCTTATTAAGCAATGCCTCATCCCTCCTTGATAGTATTGGCTTTTCCTAAAGACTCAATGTGATCTTGGATCACTAAAATATAAAATGAAGAGTCTTGGGCTTTTGAGCTTGAGCCAATCCTTTGTCCTTAGCATTTTGAGGGTTCCACTTTCACATCCATGCCATGCCAATCATTGAGCTTTCCTGAAATAATCATATTGCAATAGCATTATCTCAATGAGCTATATGTTGTTATGAATTACCAAAACCACCTAGGGATAGTTGCACTTTCAGCAAGTGAAAATGTGCTTGAAAAGACCCCAGTGTGGCCTACAACCTAAGAAGTTCCCGCACATGGATACGTAGGCGACAAGATATACGATGGAGTTGGGGTTGAAATGGTGAATTTGTGCTCCAAAGAAGTTCAGGAACCACCTTAAAAAAGGATGGGGAGGCAGAGAAAAACCTTGGTCGACATGAGTTGCGAGGAGTTCGTATTCACCATCTCACGGACGCGGTTCAGTCTCTCCTTCCGGAAGCCACGCCGATTCTTGGGGGGTCATCCCTTCCTCGACCAGCTCGTCGATGTCGTCCTGGCTGATCGTCGACCGGATCCAGTCGCCCTGGATCCAGCCGCGCGGCAGGCCAGACCTTGATGAGGACCGCCCCGGCTGGACCTCTTCCCCTTCGCCTTCGCCGTCGCCTTCTTCGCGCGCTCCAGAGCCATCGTCTTCTCCTTCCCCATGGCCGCAGGCGAAACTCGACGGAGCGGCGACGCTGGGAGCGGATATGGGATGACAGAGAAAGCAGAGGAGAAAGGAGAAGAACAGGGGCACGATGTGCACAAAACCCCAATCTGGCACACTTATATGGGGCCGCTTCCGAGTGATTGACCTGTGGGTCCGGACGATCCAATCAAATCCCGCAACAGTTGCACGCGAGGTATGTGGCGAAAAAGGTGGCACGGTGATCGAGGCGGCCTCACCTAATCCCTTCTGATTACTGCGGCCTCCCCCGTCCCGCGCGCTTCCCCAAATCCGAATCCCACGATATCCACGCGCAGCAAGGCAACCTGTCAGACGGAATATCTTTTCCATATCAGTACTCAAGACATCACAGTAAAGTTCACTCGGTGACTGAAAAGAAGTTGAGATCATCATGATTGTTCGTTTGGTCGCAATAAGTCACTCCTGCAGCACGAAAATTGAATCGAAGGAATTCTCAACTCCTTCTCCACTCAAGCCCCGAACCATTCGGGGGCTATAGATGAAGCTATGTACCTAGGGTAGGGTCATAGGCCTAACCTAGGCGCCCTCCCCAAGGACATCACCCTAAAGCCAGAAGCATTCAAAGGGTACCATCATCCACTCGACCAATGACATTCCACTCGGAAGAATCAATGTCACTCGACCGTCACAGAAACCACTCGACAAATAGAAGATCTAAAGTCACTCTACACAACAACAGTCAGGCGTTTACCCATAGACTTAATTATCATTTATAGCACTTTAATACAGAATTTACCTGTAATGCCCCTTCTTTATGTACATTGAACCCCTTGTAACGTGGGTTGGTTGGGGTCCTGGCGCACTCTATATAAGCCACCCCCTCCACCGGCACAGGGTTCGCATCCTTTGTAAACTCACACACACATACAATCTAGTCGACTGCCTCAGGGCACCGAGACGTAGGGCTGTTACTTCCTCCGCGAAGGGCCTGAACTCGTAAACTTGTGTGTACAACTACTCCATAGCTAGGATATTTTCTCCTCATACCTACCCCCATTCTACTGTCAGTCTTAGATCCACGATAGCGGGGTGGCGGGGCGCCGGGCGTCCATGGCCGAGGGGTGGGCTACGCCTTCGGCGGCATGTCGCAGCTGCTGCAAAGTGGCTCGGGGCTGCTCCCCGGGGTCTCGGCATGGATGTGGGCTACCGCGGCATGGTGGTAGCTCATGGCAGTGGTCTGGATCGTTTCACAGCGGCGGCTGGTCTCCTCCGGCATCGGCCGTCGGTGAGCGGCCTTTTTCGACCTTCGATTCCTCCTCTCGTCGTCCGGGCTCTACCCTTGTCATAGGGCTGGAACGCTCCCAGTTGCGGTCTATTGCTCGTCTCGCGCCCGTGGCTGCGAGACCGAGCTCGTCTCGCACCCGGCAGCATGACCGAGCTCGTCTCGCGCCCGGCAGCAGGACCGAGCTTGTCTTGCACCCGGTGCAACAGGACGGGTGATGGAGGCCATTTTTGGGCCGGCCCTTTGGGTCTCGACGCCGGGGGCCGTCCAGGGGTGTGTAAATGAGCGACCTTTCCACTCGTCTCTTTGGTTGGGGTAGCGACGGGTCTTGGGTGCGGTGCTGTCAAGGTCTTGGATGCCGGGGTGGTGGCCCTGGAGGTGGTAGCGTAGTGCTCATGGGCAGAGCCCGTGGCTTGGTGCTGCCCGGTGACCACGGCCGCGTGGGCAGCATGGTGGCAGGGGTGTGGCGTTTGGTGGCGGTGAGTGTTTGCTGGGGTGAAAACCTGTTCTATCCTCGGACGGACCGGCGGTGGCGTAGCGCGTTACCTTCTTGAAGGCGTCGTCGCGGCTCTCACCGGTCACCGTGTCGCTCCAGGGGAAACTCTGACCCCCGGGTCAGGCGGTGGCGGCGTGCTAGCGTCGTAACCTTCTTGGAGGCGCCGCCTTGGAGCTCACGATTCGTCATATGCGGCTTCATCTCTTCGCGGTGGAGGTCCCCGATTGCTCCTGTAGTGTTAGGGGTGGTGTTGCTGCGCTCAGTGCCTATGTATCCCTCCTTGGGTGTGTGCGTGTGTTGTGGTGGGGTGTGTTTGTACTTAGGCTATGGTTGATCTGTGCTTTATATATAAAGCGGGGCGAAAGCCTTTTTCGGTAAAGTTAGTGTGGTTATTGATTTTTTTCTCACAGATCCATGTTTTCCTAAACAACAAAACAGAAGATTGTTTTCTGTTCTGTAGTTTTTACTTTCATGATTACACGAGTAACTGGGGAACTAGGTATATTGGCCTCTTAGTCCTAAATTACATGCTCTGCTCTTGTTTCAAGGGCAATACTCGCCATACGTAACTGTTAATGGGCCGCCAAGCTAGTACTGCATGAAATGACCTGAGCACATGCTATCTCATGAGAACGAACAGCCAAGGGCCTTGCCATTATCACTTTTGGAAGACATCACAGATGGTTTCTCTAAGAACAATCAAATTGGCTGCGGTGGGTCTGCGGTGGTTTATAAGGTAATACAACTCTCAACTGCCCTCGGTTGATCTGGAAACTCAAGTTGATGCTGAGAAGGCTCTTGCGACTTGCAAGGAAGGCTTGAGAATGGGATCGTTGCTGTGAAGAAGTTGTATGAACAGCTTGATATTCCTGATAATAATTTCAACAAAGAGATTCGTTGTTTGATGAAGGTGAACCACAAAAATATAGTACGGTTTTTGGGATATTGTGCTAACATACAAGGCCAAATGGTAGGGTACAACGGAGATTTTGTCATGGCAGATGTACGTCAAAGGTTGCTCTGCTTTGAGTATGTACATAAAGGAAATCTTGATGAGTATATCAAAGGTATGTGTGGCGTGCAACTTTTGTTTCCATTTTAATGAATATAGTAAAGGTTACTGAGTTCAAGTAGCCCACACATGTAGTGAGTAGTGACACCTATGTTGTCGTATTCTATCTAGCATTACAAAATATTAAAACTATACTTTCTTTGCTTCCATCTCATTTATAGATGCATCCTATGGACTTTACTGGATAAAGAGTTATCAGATAATAAAAGGTATTTGTGAAGGTTTACATTACCTTCACCAAAATCATATTGTTCACCTAGATCTCAAGCCGGCAAATATTCTGCTGGATGGAAATATGTTGCCAAAAATTACTGACTTTGGGCTGTCAAGGTGCTTTAATGAAAATCAAAGTCGAGCTATTACCAAAAATATGGCTGGAACCTTGTAAGTTGGGAAAGCCTCGTTAATTCTTTTTTATATTAAGTTGTAATTGCATTCTTCTTCTTTTACCATCGGCTTATATGACGACATTTTAATGCAGAGGGTATATGGCAACAGAGTTCCATAGTGGAGACATGTGCAAAATCACATACAAGTTGGACATATATAGTCTTGGTGTCATAATTATAGAGATGCTAACCGGAAAGAAGTGGTATCCGGCATATCCAGATGTTGATAATGTAAGACAATATTTGTAGTTCTCCCATATGATAACGTTTAGACATCCCTCAAAAAAGGGTAAATGCTAGATTTTAAAATATCTCTAGGAAGATACTCCCTTCGTCTCACAATATAAGACATTCTTGCAAGCTAAGGGCATCTCCAATGTTGACCCACAAACGGTTACCGCGAATGTCTTTTTCTTGTCCGTACGTGGTCCGCGGACATGATGCGGGAGCCGTTCATCCAATGTTATTCTCAAATTAATCTGGTTGAGAGGAGAGGGGGACCATGCATGTGAAGAGAGGGAAAAGAGGGGAGGACCACGTGGTTACTTTTGGTTGGTTAAGTGGATGTCGAGACTCCCGCAAAGCCGCACACGTCTAGGATACCGGAATCCATAGTTTCGGGCTGCTAAGCGGACATATAAGGGCCCCCGTTAGATGGCAAAATGGTTCGAACACTATGGTCCAGACACATAGGGGAGGTTTGAGGGTCTGCTTTGGAGATGCCCTAATATAGCTTGCAAAAACATCTTATCTTGTGGGACGGCGCGAGTAAAGTTTTTAAGAAGGCGTTACATAATATCATTCTTCAAAGTAGATTAAGTATAACTAGGAATACACCATTTATTCCTACTTTTTTCAATGGAACATGGAAGTGAAATTTATATGTTGCCAGATCTTACAAAACTCAACGAAGCCTTGTCTAAAATTCATCAACGCCACTTCTTTTTGTCTACATCATGAAGAGAGTAAGAGAATATAGGCAGGACAAAGTGTAACACTATATCTTACAATCTACATTATATCCACTAGTAAGATCAAACCAAATCACAGAACACATCAATCTTCCCAATATGGTAATGAATGACAAAAAATTTGGAGGTGATAGGATGATTTGTTCTCGTTAGGTAGAACAATTGTAAGTGGATTTTACCTATATGTTCTCAGGATGTGCAATATTGTACTTCTACTTTTCTATTGCTATATGTGTGGATGAGATGCGCTTATTGGTACAATCCTTTTATTTTTGGAAGAATTGTCTTGCTGCTCGAGCTTCAATTGATGTGGTCAACAAATCGATATTCTTTTGTTGATTTGTGTATTGGTTCGTGAGTAGAATAACTTATTTTATAGCACGGCGGAATATTTTTACTAGAAGTACACGGTTTCTTCTATGTGGCTTTATAAGATACTTCACCCGCACAAAAAAAAGATACTTCAGAAATTTTCTTATATGAATTTACAGTTTAAAACTATCAAACTTGCGTGTTCCGTCCAAACCATCCATGTCCAACTAGTAACCTGCCAAACCAATTTCATGATTGGAGTATGGCATGATTTTACTGCCGTGAGAATATTTGTATGTTGTAGTTAAAAGTAAAGGACAAGTATGGATTAAATCTACGCACCTCATGCAATGTGTTTTGTTCCCAACCAAGCTATTGAGGTGACTGTGGACAACTAAAGAGACATTCCTTCGTAACATGTGCTAGCTAAATGATAATAAGCATGGTAATAATTGCAAAATTTATATGTTCATTGATTTGTAAATTGATATGAAGTTATGATCAAATGATAGTACTCAGGACATTTGTTGGGCCTAGGGGTGGAAAGTGGTGGTTTAGTAGGACATACGACGTGTCATGTTGGTTGTGCTACAACTTGGTAGGTTGGCTCAGGTGAAGAGTAAGATTACTCTACTCTTAGTTTTAGAATAGCATCACATATACATACCTAGGTATATTGACCCACTTTAGAGCCGTGTCAATTCCGTAGTAACATGCTACAATAATTCATCCATACTTTGACATTACTTTAGTCTACTAATAAATGCTAGAACTATAACAATTTGTTTTAGTTATAAATTGATCATATATAGTATTATTATCAGACTAAAAGATGATACTTTTGGTGAATTGGTTTATCAAATGCCATATTTAAATATAGAGAAAATGAGACATTTTACTATATGTATGTCTGCAGGTACATAATGGTTCACTATACCAGGTATAGTGAAGATTTTTTTGTACATATCTAACACACTTCAGTTTCATATCTAAATAGGTACTTGAAATTTGGAGGAATAAGTTGGGGAAATCACAACGGGACATGCAATTGAAGCAGATACGATTATGCACCGAGCTAGGGATAGAGTGCATTGATGGTAACCAAGAGAACAGGCTAGATACATCACATATAATCAATAGGCTTGATGAAATAGAAAATACATGCATCATGACTGGTGTGAGTTGTTCAACAATACCACTGGTAACTTCATTCGTGGAATGTATAACTCAACTTAATACCAACTTCGAGTATTTACTTACATGTGTACACTTATGCCTTGAAGGTAGAAAAAACTTGCGAAAATATGGAGGATGCCACTGACAACTTGCTTCTGAGGAGGAATATTGTTCTTCTTATGAATGATAGTGCCAAGAAGAATGTTACTGCTGAACAAGGGTCCACTAAGAATCTTTGTGCAGCACAGGAATGTCTCAATGATAATCTTCATATTGTTGCAGTTGAGTCTCATACCTCTATGTCTGTAGAGAATCATAACTGTCAAGAGGCCGAAGAATGCCTCAGTGATAATCTTCATACTATTGCGGTTCAGTATGATCCATCTATGTCTGCTGAGGAACGCAACCTTCAAGATGCTCTCCAGTTCATTAAGGATTATCTTGTGGGAATGGTTGGAATATGGGGTCCAGGTGGAGTGGGGAAAACACACCTTCTGAACAATATCAAGAACTCACTTGATGGAGACATGACCTTTAACTATGTGGTGCAAGTGATAGCTTCAAGGGGGTGTTCGGTTGAAAAGATCCAAAATGACATTGTACGTCAGCTTAGATTGAAGAAAGGTGGTAATGTGGAATCTCGATGCCATGTCATTTTTGACTTCCTAAAGAACAAAAGCTTTCTTGTATTGTTGGATGACCTTTGGGACCAAATTGATCTGCAAGCAGTTTGCATACCATATCCACTTGGAAGTGCAAACCAAATCAAAAGAAAAGTGGTGCTCACAACAAGATTAAAAAAATTGTGGTCAAATGGAGGTGAGAAAAGAGTTTAAAGTAGTGTGTTTGCAGGAGGATGAGGCATGACAGCTATTCCAAGATAAGCTCGGCCATGAAACTCTTAATGGTCCTCGCATTCAAGCTCTTGCAAGAGAACTTGTTAAGGAAATGAAGGGCTTGCCATTAGCTTTGATAACTGCTGGTAGGGCAATGTATGCAAAAACTGATACAGCCAAGTGGGAATATGCCATCCAACATATGAAACTGTCATGTTGTGATAATGATGATCCATTGGATATGGAAAGAGTTGTTTTTAGCAAGGTCAAGTTTAGTTTTGATAGTTTACGAAACAACATTTTGAGGGATTGTTTCTTGACTTGTGCATTGTGGCAAGAGGATCAGAAGATTCCCAAAGTAGAGCTCGCTCAATGCTGGATTGGCTTAGGTCTGGTGGATGAGTCAGATATTCAAAGCTCCTATACAAAAGCATATAGTTTGATGGGCGAGCTTTTAGCTGCATGTTTGTTAGATGTATGTGGAAAATTGGGTAATCATGTTAAAATGCATGATGTGGTTCATGACATGGCTTTATGGATCGCTTGTGGCTGCAGTAAAAACAATGGCAAGTGGTTTGTCCGTGCAGGAGTTGGCCAGTATGAACATTTTAGCATTCCTTGGAGCCAAGTTAGATGCATCTCATTGATGCAAAATTCTTTGTCAAAACTTCCTCCTGTTGGCTCTAATCCTACTCGCCTGAGGATGTTATGCCTTGGAAATAACCGGTTGCGTGAAAGCATAATATTTGAAGAAATCAAGAAGTTCACTTCACTGACATATCTAAATTTGCGCTTCAACAATCTGAGGGGGATACCTGAAGCAATTTGTTTTTTGGCAAACTTGGAACACCTTGATTTGTCGCATAATGTTGGTATAGATGAAGTGCCTCACTACTTTGGGAACCTCATTAAGCTCAAGTTCTTGTACCTCGAATCGACTAGCATACAAACGATACATGAGGGGATCATATCTAGCTTTCAAGAATTGCAAGTAATAGACTTCAGAACTTATTTTGTAAGTCGAGGTTCTGAGGACTTTCTTTCTAGAATGCTTCGAGAGTTGGACACCTTACCCCACTTGAAAGCAGTTGGTATTAATGCATGGCGCTTTCATCAGTATGAATTATTAAAAGAATGCGCTATCCTCCCAATCAGGTATTTAAATCTGCAGAAACTCGAGACATGTGCACTCTTCTTTGATATTCTATCATGTGACTTTGCACGAAGGTCCTTGTATGAACTGCAAATTGGAATGTGTGGCATGAAGGAAATAATACTAGGACCCGAGTCTGCACGACCAAGCAACTGCTTTGGTATTCTCAATCAGGTTATTTTGGTACAATTATCAGACTTGGTAGAAATAATTTGGATGGAAACTTCTCCGGCATCTCTATTTCCAACGCTCACCTGTTTGGAGGTGGAGTTCTGTGGAAAGCTAAACCACCTCTCTTGGTCGATGTATCCGCCTTGCCTCGAAAAACTCGTGATAGGTAACTATTATGGGATGCAACAAGCATTTATGCGAGACCCTGGTGATAATATGTGCAGCGGACAAGACAGTTCAAAGACATTTCCCTGCCTCAAATATCTTAGATTTATGTTCTGCTGATCGCTGGTCAGTATTGCTGATCCCGATGTGACATTCCCATCCCTAGAGCAACTGGCGATTCTTGATTGTTCAGAGTTGAAGAGGCTTCCTTTCAAATCAGACAGCTTGCCACAGAAACTGCAGGTATTAGAGATTGATGTTAGATCCTGGGAGAGATTGGAATTGGAAGAAGGCGTCAAATCTTTCCTGCGACCTATCCTTAAATTTGAAGAATAAATACCGTGAGCAATCTGTCCATTCCAGTACATGTCCCTTTATTGACTCAGCAATGATAGGCAACCGTACATCATTATACACTCGTCTGGGGACTGTTAATACAGTGTCATGTAAAATGCTTCTTTTGGCTCCAGAGTTGTATCCATGCTTTTGTTTACACCTTGACATGTTTGCCTGGTTGGCAGGAGTATGTAAGTAATTCATAGCAATTTGTTGGAGCTTGGAGGTGCTTTCCTTTGTGTGTGATCTGATAAAACAAGCTATGAACTAAATGTGTACAATTTGTTTTCTTATTTCACGGTTTTTGAAATTTGCAAGTGCTACAATTTGACTGGGAGCACATCCTTCTAGGTAAATATTGGTGCTATGTTCTGATGAGGGCACATGGGCCGCGTCTGGTTACATTCTCGATGGAGTCTGGCCCAGTGAAGCCTGTTGAAGTGTATACAAGATCTGGGGCATGTCCTGCATGCCGTTTGGTTGGCTGCATCAAGCCTAACTCGCATCCTCCCTGTAGTGTAAATTGCACTAGGCCGAGTCTGCATCTGAAAAAATGGTCGATCTGAGCGTTCCTCGCGAGCCAAGCTGAGAGCGCTTTAAGATTCATGCGGGCCAGTTTCTACATGCGAGCTAGATAACCAAACAACTCACTACTTAAAGCATCTCCAGCCGCGTCCCCAACAGGCCCCCTGTAATGCCCACGATGCGGCTATATCTCCCACGTGTTGAAGCACGACTTAGAGGCATAACCGCATTGTAAGCAATGTCGCAAGTGGGGTAATCTTCACACAACCCATGTACTGAATAAGAAAAAAGATACATAGTTGGCTTACAATCGCCACGTCACACAATAGCATAAATATAACATTACAATCATCCAGGTATGATCAAGGTCCGACTATGGAACCAAAATAAAGATAAACCCCAAATGCATAATGTCCCCGATCGCCCCAACTGGGCTCCACTACTGATCGTCTGGAAAGGAAACGTAGTATCGTCCTGAGTCCTCATCGAACTCCCACTTGAGCTCAGTCATATCTCCTGGAATGGTATCATCGGCCCCTGCATCTGGTTTTGAAGTAATCTGTGAGTCACGGGGACTCAGCAATCTCACACCCTCGCGGTCAAGACTATTTAAGCTTATAGGTAGGGAAAAGGTATGAGGTGGAGCTGCAGCAAGCACTAGCATATATGGTGGCTAACATACGCAAATGAGAGTGAGAAGAGAAGGCAAGGCACGTTCGAGAAAGTATGATCAAGAAGTGATCCTAGAACAACCTACGTTCAAGCATAACACGAGACCGTGTTCTCTTCCCGGACTCCGCCGAAAAAAACCATCACGGTCACACACTCTGTTGATTCATTTTAATTTAAGTTAACTTTCAGGTTTTCTACAACCGAACATTAACAAATTCCCATCTGCCCATAACCGCGGGCACGGCTTTCGAAAGTTCAAATCCCTGCAGGGGTGTCCCAACTTAGCCCATCACAAGCTCTCATGGTCAACGAAGGA
>NW_024114988.1:0-44471 GCF_003073215.2 Triticum urartu | reverse complement strand
GCTGTGGCTCCCTTTGGTTCTCCCTCCGACTGGTGGGACCCATCATCCCTGGGTCGTACCAGCAGGCCGTCGTGGGCACAGGGCTCCGCGATGTCAGGGCCGGCATGGCAACAGTGTCGTGCCACGCGGAGATCTCCGCGGGTACGGCGTACTGTAGCCACGCCTGCCCTTGGAAAAGGGGTGGGAGTGGACCTTACTGTGGCCACTCCCCATCCTATCCCTCTTTATGAGGGCATGGGGGTTGTTGGCATCGCGGGCCGACTCCCCAAGGCTGGCTTCTCTGGAAGTCGCCAGTCAGGAGTCGGCTCATCCTGAAGTCGTCCCTAGGACTCGGCCGCGAGTGGGCAGCCGGCCGCCTCGCAGCCGACTCTCAGAAGGCGGCTCTTCGTCCTGGGATCTCGAGGGACGCAGTCTGCCTCAATGTCTTGAAAGGTTCTGGGCCTGAGTTAGCCTTCCCGTGGCCCATTACTCCGACAAGTAGAGATAGCAATTCTCTGGAGCTCGAAACGAAGCGTGGTTTTTTGGAGAATTGTATTGGAATATATGAGAAATTGTGAAACAAAAATATGCCGGAGGGGCCCCACTAGCCGGCCACATGGGCAGGTGGCACGACCACCTCCCAGGCCGCGCCACTTGTCCAGGCGGGGCCCTTGTGACTCCCTTTCCTGACATCCTTTGGCCATAAATTCCTATTTGCTCTAGTAAAAAAATAAGAGAAGAGCTTCTGGACTTACCGCCACCGTCTCGAGGCAGAACCATGACAGGAGCATTTTTTTTTTCTTTCTGATGGAGCAATTCCACCGGGGATACTTCCCTCCAGGAGGGGAAATCGAAGCCTTCATTATCACCAACACTCTCATCGTCGTGGGAATCATCATCTTCATCAACATCTTCGCCAGCACCATCTCATCTATAAACCCTAGTTCATCTCTTTTGTTCAATCTTTGTATCAAATCTGAGATTGGTACCTAGGGTGCTAGTAGTGTTGATTACATCTTGTAGTTGATGCTAGTTGGTTTACGTGGTGGAAGGTTATTATGTTCATATTGTTAATCGCATATTCATATCCACTGATCATGTTTAATAAGATGAGTTGTGAGTAGTTCCATTTGTTTTTGAGGACATGAGAGAAGTTTTGTTATTAATAATCATGTGAAGTTGATCACCGTTTAATGTTTTGATATTATGTTATGTTGTTCTTCCTCTAGTGGTGTTATGTGAACATCGGCTACATAACACTTCACCATCTTTGGGCCTAGGAAATGCATCATGGAATTAGTTTATAGATGATGGGTTGCGGGAGTGATAGGAGGCTAAACCCCAGTTTATGAATTGTTCCGCGAGGGGCTGTTTTGGATCCACATGTTTAATGTTATGGTTAAATTTATCTTAAGTATTTCTGTTGTATTTGCGGATGCTTGCATTGAGGGTATAATCATAAGTAGGTGTTTGTTCAAGTAAGAACAGTACCATAGACCCGGTCCACCCACATAACACTTATCAAGGCAATGAATGCGAAGTCGACGAATAGTGGTGAAAGTAACTTGATGATATTCCTGTGAGTCCTCAAGAACATTTTAATCACTATAAGAAGTGTCACTAGCTTCTCCTTAGCATAATTCAGGATTGCACCACTTGATGCACCTGACTACTTTTGTTACTTGTTATTGTTACCTATTATATTGCTATCAATTATCTATCAAAATTGTCTTACAACACTCGCGGAGAATACCGTGCTGAAAACCGCCTATCAGTTCCTTCTGATCCTTGTTGGGTTCGACACTTTTACTTATTGAAAGGACTACGATTGATCCACTATACTTGTGAGTCATCAAGACTCTTTTCTGGCACCGTTGCCGAGTAGTATAGCGCTCATGGTAGGCGGAATTTGGTAAGGTGATATTTATTATATGTGCTGAATTTTGCCTACGCTTGCTACTATAGAAAATAATTCTTTGAGAGGCTTGTTCGGGGTATCTTCACCTCAAGCACAATTGGTAAGAGAGGAGCATCCACCTACTGAAACTATTTGATATGAAATTCCTCTTGGCATTATGGAAAAATTGTGAGCTACGTGTGCAGGAGATAGGACCATTCATCCCGATATGCACTTACCTGTATGGATGGACTATGTGGATTATTTAAGCTTGCAGAGTTATCAAGTTATGCAGTTAAAAGAAAGTTATTCCCTTTATCTTTGAAAATAAAAGCATTGGCATGATATAGGCTATTGGATGATTCTCACTCGTGGGACTCACCGAACGAAGTTGGAATTTTGTCAGAAAAATTATCCTATGCACCTAGTTCACCGTGATGTGAACGAGAAAGTATTGCTCAAGCTTGGGGGAGGCTTAAGAACTTAATGCAGAAATGCCCTAATAATGAGCTCTCGAGGGATATTATTGTTCATACTTTTTATGCTAGACTTTCTCTTCACGATAAAGAAATGCTTGATTCGTCTTATACTGTTCTTTCTCAAGTCGGCGCATTGAATTCAAATGGGATCTTATTGAAAGAATTAAAGGCAACTCTGAAGATTGGCAGGTCAACAAAGGTAAAAAGACATGTATAAAACTTGAATATGATTGTGTTAAGTATTTTGTAAAAACGGATGCTTTCCATGAGCTTAGTGCAAAATATGACCCTGATTCTGAGATAGTTGTTAACTTATGTAACCTTTTGCTGCTCATGTTGATCTTATTAAAGAGAAGTGGTTTAAATATTATGAACCCATTAAATATATTTGTGAGGAACGTATCTATTATATACATAAAACAGAAGTCAAACAAGCCATCACGTTCGTCCACATAGATTAAATTATCTCGGCCATAAACTGTAAATATTAATGGTTAAGATTTAAAGATGTAGCGTTACCTGTAAATATTATTACATAGATGCAATTTGACACGTCACGATGCATAGAACACATGTATTTGTAACTCATATAAGCCTTTCTGTTAAAACGTACATGCAGATTATAACGTGGTGGCTAAGGAAGCTTGCGATCACAAGTCGTATATGGAAGTCTTTTAGTTTAGAAAAAACATCACGTAGCAACTACCAACATGGATACACAGATTCATGTTCTCCTTGGACTATAAGAAAAAGAGGTTGTGTCATCTAAGGACACGCATGTATAACATATATGTTTGCGCGTATATGAAGTCAGTCGACATGCATAACTTTAAATGGACTCGGACGCACACAAGATATGTCACAAAAATAATGTATACATAGGTCAAAATAAGTACATTTTATCTTATCTATGTTCACATGGATGAAACCTATATCTTTATTTTATATATGAAATTAATAATAAATAATAATTGAGAATGGAAAGTAGCCTTTTCATAAATAGCTAATTATGGAAAAATCTATATATGTAATGACTGATTGACTTAAATATTGTTTTAATCCTAATATTGATGTATAGAATCTGGTAAAAATACAAGGTAATAAAAACAATATGCGAAATGATAAAAAGGAACAATATATGACGAAATACCAATTTTCATGAATATATACATATGTTATAACAATAATATAGGGTCAAGTGACAAATCGACACAGACGATCAGAATAAGTTGAGAATGTGTGCAAGCATCTAAACACATGGCACTATACCAATGAACTGACGTAAGAGGCCACAAGGATTACCTACGAATTGTATGAGACATCAATGATTACTATAAGTGTGTGATATATTGCTCCAAACATTACTGAATAATTATTGTAGCTTCTTAATAATTTTGAAAAGCTAAATGTATGTTTTCAAGAGATCCCACCACGTGAAATCCCACAATTTAAACAGATAAGAACATATTTATTTTACCAAATGTGTATTTAATTAGGGTTTTGATGTTTTGAACAATTCTAACCCTTGTGTTTCTTGGGTTGAGTCTATATAAAAATATCTATGGATTGCATGCCAAAATATTTAGGGTTGATAAGGGCATTATGGACAAGTGAAAAGATTTTATGGTTTTCTACCTTTATAAAAAAATATGAGGGTTGAAATAATCCTCATTTCAAATTATATTAAATGAAATATGATGCTCATGAAATGATTATGATGCACAAATCAAATTATCAGGAAAGTGTTAGTCCTGAGTTCTTACAAGTGTACCGGTACTGGGAAATGCTCTCCATCCTCCTTTGGTAACCTCCCTGGGTCAAAAAGTATTGCTGCCATGGCAGCGTTTTTTGTTGTTGTTCTCATGATAATGTTTATGAGCAGATATATAGCTGATATTTAAGAACTACTACTTCAACAGTAGTATATACCATGTCCACACAACTATTGTTATGTTTAACACTTCAACAGTAGTACCATACAACATGTTCAACACTTACTTCTAACAATTCTAAACACATGTTCAACACTTTAAACATAAATCACATTTAAGTTGAAAGACTTCAAAACAACTGTTGATCGGTACCGAGAACAACGATATGCAGGAAGAGGTCAAATGCACCATGATGTTAAGACCGTGTTGGAAAATATCCACATAGAGCTACATACGAACTTCAAATGCATATGTTTCGGCCAATCCCCTGCAACTAGTGCAACCAATAAAGGTTCGGTATTTTTCATTTATCACAAAAACCATGAAGCGTGTGCCCTCTCTTGTCTCGAGGTGGGCCGCAACTATTGGGTTTCCTCATCAAGGGCAATGTTCAGCTTGTCCAGTATTTCAGACCTTGCAAAGTATGGGACATATTGCAAAAAAATAAAGGAAAACAAAAAATAGACACTTCTTGGGAGCAACTAAGAACAATCTATCCACCATTGTTTTCTACGGAACCATCCATTCTTAAAACATAGCGTCTTATATTGAAGTTCTCTAGAAACAATAGGTTGAAGTAACTATCCATCAGTATCCTAGCCTGGTCTCAAACCACCTAGGTGCACACACTTAGCTTGTTGTTGCCACACTACATATGCGACAACTTGTTACATTAATGTTGACAAACCAAACATCATGATAAAAAATTGTCGAACCAAAAATGATAGGCCACATAATTATTCAAAATGTTGACATAAGTCTGCATGGTGACAAGGAGGAGGAGATGCATAGAGCCAATTTTTCAAAATCTAAAGGAACATGAAGAAAACACTAGTACGGTTAGTTGCACAAAAACATAAAGCATGCACAAATAAATAGTACTACGATCATAATTCAAACCTTCCTACCAAGACATTGGGATAAATTAGCTCTAGTAGAATTGTCACATGAGCTAGGTAGAGAAGTCTGGGCCTAAGGATATGTTAATCTACCATTCCCCGCCGGAGAGTCCACCTCGTCGTCGTTGGTAAACCGACTCCACGACATCTATTACTCCTTGCTAGAGAGCAAGACCTCGAGCTGGTAGAACATCTCCTCATACTTCACGTCCTTGTGGGTGATCTAGCTTATCCAGGACTGCCTTGGTTGGGCTTTCAGTACATTCATATGTGTTATCTTTCCAAGAATCCCATTGTAATTCTCAAGCTTGATTTTAAGAAAGCTTTTGATATATTGGAATATAATAATATCCTTGTAATGCTAAAATCAAAAGGCTTTGGTCCTAAATGTATTGGGTGGGCAGATAAAGTTTTAACTCTGCTTCAACATTAGTTTCACTCAATAGGGTACCTAGGATAATTATTCATTATAAGAGAGAGGTTCGACAAGATGGACCATTTTTCCTCTCTTATTTGTTCTTGCTACTAACCTACTTTAGTCCATCATCAATGAAACTTCGCATAATGGGAATCTAAATGTCCCTATTGATAATTCATAAGTATGTTGATGATACCCTTAATTACGATATCATGCCTCTAGATGAGCATCAATTTGTGAAACTCAAGGAAATTTTGGATAAATTCAGATGGTCTATTGGAATTTTTGTTAACTACGGTCAATCCTCTATGGTCCCAATAATATTGATGATCACATTGTGCATCAGCTTGCCAATAGCTTTGGGTGCAGAGTTGAGAGCTTGCCTTTCACTTATCTAGACCTTGTGTTGGGTATCACTAGACTATTTGTTAATGATCTAATTCCTATGGTTTCAAGAATTGATAAAAGGCTATATGATGTCGCCAACTCCATGTCATATGCTGGTAGGCTTACATGCATCAACTATGTGATTGCCTTCATCCCAATTTTTTCTATGTGCACCTTTAAAATTCATGTCACTACTTCCAAGCATTTGAAAAAATTCAACAGATTCTTCATTTGGAATGGAAATGTTATTCACAAAAGGGAAACTGTCTTGCGAGGTGGAAAATCATTTCTGGACCTAAAGATCAAGGGCGACTGGGTTGTTAAAACTTAGGGCTCAAAACATTGATATTTTGTTGAAAACCTGCACAAATTCTATAATGATGTCAACATACCTTGGGTGGATCTAATGGCAAGCTCACTATTCCTCCAACTCATTATATCATGCTTCTAACCCAAAAGGATCCTTTTCGAGGAAGGATTGTCTCATTTGTATAGAGGACTTGCATCTTATGTGGTTTGTATGGGTGATACGACCTTGCCTTGGAAGGATATTTGGAATGGCAATACCATGATGCGACTCTACCTAGGGCTACACTCCTTTGCTCTAAATGATAATATATCCATTTAACATACCATGCATATCATTGGAAAATTTTATGACCTCTTTTAGCCACCTCTATTTATTGAAGCTCACAATCAATTTACTGACCTAACTCTGAACATTACCAATCTTCAAAGCTCCTAAAAATGCAATGGTCATGGAAATTTGTTAGTGGTGATCATCAGTTTTGCACCAGAAAAGTTTGCAAGGCCTTGATTGGTAGTACAAATCCCCCCAGACCTATTACCTTGATATGAAAGTCATGTAGTCTTCTTGAGTGCAGATTTTTCTACTAGTTCCTAGTTAACTCATGAAAACTATTGTTTTCTTTGCCTGAAAGAATTTTCAACTTGATTCCACTCATTGTTTATTATGTTTGGAATGCCCCTTGGAAAATAGGATGCATTTATTCTTTGAGTGTCTATTCAGTTAGGGTTTCTCATGGGGTATTGGTATTGAATAAAATTCTGATAACAACATACATGATATGATTCAGGATGCCAAGAGCGGATATGTTTTTGATGAAGTCAAATCATAGAGGAATGCACTTATTTTTTTAATAAAGTCCATGCTCCATTGAGGCGTGCATGCATACTTTTTGAGAATTTTTTACCATAATAATGCATAGGCGCTAGCCCTAGTCTCATGGCAGGGAACAAAGTCTTGGCTACACAATGGATGAGATTTTACTTTTGTATTCTCCTTAACTCCTAAGCTCACTATAATCTCCTTATTGTACATTTTCCATGTAAATTTTATATGAAAAATGACACGGTAGGGGTCTTCCCTAGTCTTCCCTACCATCTTTAGTTAGAAGAACTCTCAAAATTTGTCAACTACTCTAATTTGAAAAAATATGAGTCAATGGATTTTTTTGTGAAGCCATCTTACAAATTATTCTAATGAGACCTAAAATTTATTGAAAATGCTATTCATGAATTAATATTTACAAAAATAAAAAAATATATGTGTTGATTAAGGCCAAGGACAATGAAGCGGTCATTAAAAGATTGAAATAAGGAGAAAGTTTCAAATATGAAAATTATAATTACAGAGTAAGAATATTCCAAATAGTTACTTTAAAAGAAAATAATAATAATAATAATTACCTTGTTAATTTACCAAATTTCATGTCCTTATAGAGTATCTTTTGCTTAGACATTTTAAGTTCTGAAAATATGCAGTAAATTAATTAATGAAACATTTATGTTTTCCTAATTTTATTATTATTTTATGTTTTATTTCCCGTATTTTATCCCGATTTTATCAGTCATTTGTACAAACATCAAAACCGCTTTAATTAAACAAGACAATCTAGATGGTGTTGACACTTGCAAAAATAAGGATTTCATGTATCTGAGTTGAGTGACCGACATAGATATTTCTTAAATATTACCAATTGTAAAGCTAAGGGTCATAGTTGTGCGGATTGAGGGTCAAGGGACCGATATAGATATTTCTTAATGTACATTTATACGGAGGAAATGAGTGTATTTTCTTCCCTCGGTTGTTCTGAATGTCTAGAAATGGCCCCCTACATCCAAATCCAAGAAAATATAATACTTGTCCCTAAACATTTGAAACAGAGTCATGGCCCTCCGAACCCAAGAGAAAATCACAAAGATGTGTGATTAAAATTGGACCATAACTGTAAAACCGTTGGATTGCCTTTCGTTTGCGTCGTCTAGATTATTCAATATAGCTCTACCATTGTCGGAAGGGGTGGGGGTGGGGGGACGAGTGTTTTTGGGTATACCATGTTTAGTTTTGTCAGAAACCTGACAAAGGAACGCAAAAAATACCATTTCAATATTTGAGGGACTTTCTTTAGTTTTATAAAGTCGAGGCACCATTTCTTAGCTTTTTTAATAGTTGTGGAGGAAAAGTACACTCTGCTCTTTGTATAAAGACTTAGTTTTGTGGTTTAATTGACATTTTTTTTGGTTCAGTGAATGTACAAAGATCATAATAACATTTTTCTTTTTTTTCAAAAGAAGATCGATTTCGAGAACACACAACCAAGACCTATCGAAGCTTGCCATTAATAGGATACGAAGTTAATGAATATTCCTTCTACATTTTGGGCCATCTCATTCAACAAGAGGAAAATGGTTGAAAGAACCTCATCCCGGCCACCAACCATCGCCATAATGAATAGGATAAATACTTAGTCCAAAGTACTGGTAAGCAAACTTGTTTCAGTTTGCTACGATAAGAATCTTATCATAAGATCGATAGTTTTCTCATAGACATTATTAGATAAATAAACGCAAATGAATTTTTGCGGTGTGTTTTTTGAGATCCGATAAATTGTGAGTTTATGATCAGATCTATCCATGATTAATATTGCTTCGTATTTTTCTTCGATTTATTGGTTTGGTTTCGCCAACTAGATTGATTCCATGGGAAGAGGTGCTTTGTAATGGGTTTGATCTTGAGGTGCTCAATCCCGATGATAGAAAGTGACATGACATGTATGTATAATTGCTATTAAGGGTAAAAATATGGGGTTTATTCAGACGTGAGTTTATCTTGTCTACATCTTGTCATCTTCTCTAATGCATTACTTTGTTTTTCCATGAACTTAATACACTAGATGCATACTGGATAGCGGTCGAAGTGTGGAGTAATAGTAGTAGATGCATAATCGTTTCGGTCTACTAATCATGGACATGATGCATATATGTTTGATCGTTGCCTTGGATATCGTCAAAATTATTTGCTTTTCTATCAATTGCTCAACGGTAATTTGTCTACCCACCGTAGGCTATTTTCTCAAGAGAAGCCTCTAGTGAAAACTATGGCCTCTGGGTCTATCTTTTATCATATAAAAATCCTAAAAATACCTCGCTGCAATTTTCTTTTATTTATTTTATTTTGTATTTTTGTCAGATCTATCTATCAAATCATATACAATTTAATCTTGCTCGTAACCATTGAGGGATTGACAACTTCTCTACACGTTGGGTTGCAAGTATTTGTTGTTTGTGTGCAGGTGCTGTTTACATAGTGTTTCTTGGTTCTTCTACTGTATTGATAACCTTCGTTTCATAACTGAGGGAAATACTTATCTTTACTGTACTACATGATCCCCTCCTCTTCGGGGAAATCCAAATGCAACTCACAAGTAGCAATTACCAATCTTTAGAGCTCCAAAAAATGCAATGACCATGGAAATTTATTAGGGGTGATCATAAGTTTTGCACCAGAAAAGTTTACAAAGTCATGTTGTCTTCCTGAGTGTATATTTTTCTACAGGTTCCTAGTTAACTCATCAAAACTATTTTTTGCTAGAAAGAGTTACCATCTTGGTTCCACTCATTGTGTATTATGTTTGGACTACTCATTGGAAAATAGGATGCAATTATTCTTTGAATGTCCATTTAGTCAGGGTTTCTCGTGGGATATTGGTATTGAATGTAATTCTGATAACAACACATATGATACGATTCAGGATGCCAATATCAGATATGCTTATGATGACTTCAAATCATTTATATTTGTTGCGTGAGTATTTGGTTATAAAGGAATGCGATTATTATTTTTAGCAAAGTGCATGCTCCATTGAGGCATGCCTGCACACTTTTTGACAATTTTGTAACATTACAATGCATAGAAGTTATGCCTAGCCTAATGGGAGAGACCACACTCTTGGTTACTCAATGGATGAGATTTGACTTTTGTATTCTCTGTAAATCCTAAGCTCACTATAGTTCTCCCGATTGTACATTTTCCATGCGAATTTTATATGCAAAATGAGACGGTAGGGGTCTTCCCTACCATTTTTTGTTAGAAGAACTCTCAAACTTTGTTAACTACTCTAATTTGAAAAATACGAGTCAAGGGATAATTTTTTTGGTGAAGGCAACTTAAAATTTATTCTGATGAAAACCTAAAATTTATTGAAAATGCTATTCATAAATGAAGATTCACAAAAAAGAAAAGAAATACACGTGTTGATCAAGGCCAAGGACAATGAAGCAGTCATGAATAGATTGAAATAAGGAGAAAGTTTAAAATATGAAAATTATAATTACAGAGTAAGAATATTTTAAAATAGTTACCTTAAAGGAAAATAATAATAATTACTTATTTGAATTATCAAATTTCATGCTTTTTTAGAATATCTTTTGCTTAACCGTTTTAAGTTCTCAAAATATGCAGTAAACTCATTGTTTTATTTCTCCCGATTTTTTCTATCATTTGTATTGACATCAAAATCGTTTAATTAAACATGAAAAATCTAGATAGTGTTAACACTTGGAAAAACAAGAGTTTTCATGCATTTGAGTTGAGTGACCTAATTTACAGTTTGGTAATATTTGAGGGATTTGAGATATATTTTTCTAAAGCTAAGGGGCACAATTGCGTGAATTAAGGGTCAAGGGATTGAAATAGATTTTTTAATGTATACTTATATGGAGCAGACAAGTATATTTTCTTCCCTTAATTGTTCTGAAAGTCTAGAACCCCCCCCCCCCCCTACATCCGAAGCCAAGAAAAATCTAACCCTTGTCCCTAAACTTTTGAAACATAGTACTTTCCATCCCTCATGCCGGTTGGCAGTGGCGGAGCTACAACCAAGCAATAGTGGGTCATGGCCCTCCGTGCCCAATAGAAAATCTCAAAGACATTTGAAATTGGGCCACAACTGTAAAATCGTTGGATTGCCTTTCTGTTTGTCCCGCGGCTCCAGCCTACATTATTCAATGTAGCTCCGCCAGTGTGCGTTGGTAGGGGGAGTGTTTTCGGGTAGACTTCATTTAGTTTTGTTAGAAACCTGACAGAGGGATAAAAAGATATCATTTCAATATTTGAGGGACTTTCTTTTGTTTTATAAAGGCAGGGCACCATTTGTTGGCTCTTGCAATAGTTGCGGGACGAAAAGTACATTCTCCTTTTTGTATAAAGACTTAGTTTTGTGGTTTAATTGACATTTTTTTTTGGTTCAGTGAACGTACAAAGATCATAATAACATTTCTCTGTTTTTGTCCCGAAAGAAGATTGATTTCGAGAATATACCACTGAGACATATCGACGCTTGCCATTAATAGGGATGCAAAGTTGATGAATATTCCTTCCACATCCTGAGCCATCTCATTCAACAAAAGGAAAATGGTTGAAGTACCTCGTCCGGGCCACCAACCATCGCAATACCGAATAGGACAAATACTTTGCTCCAAAGCACTCGTAAGAGAACCTGTTTCAGTTTGCTACGATAAGAATGTTATCATAAGATCGATAGTTTTCGCATAGACATTATTAGATAAATAAATGCTCGATACCTTTCCTAGAACCAGAAAGAGTTCGAAATTGGAGTCAGCTACCGCATGTTCTGTTGACCCCTTTGACAATAGACTCTTTTCCTGTCTATTTGCGAGGTTTGACGTCGCCGATATAGTAACCGTATTTAACTCGATCAACTCCTTGCTACTTCGCTGACCTAGTCACTTACTAATCATTAGTCATTCTCCTCGTTTGTTGAACACGATCCCCGGTCATTAATTCCGAAGCGTAGCAATCCAGTAACTAGTATACAAACTATGCATCCGTCAGCTAATCGTGCTGCACGTGCGGCTGGCTACAATACATGCATGCACCACTCTGTCCAAGTGCCGATCTACCTCATACCCAGCTGACAGCTATGTTCATGCGCTCCTGCAACGCGCTTTCCGGCAAGTAAACAACAACAAAACAAATGCTTGTCCTACATCTACATAATTTGACCATGAGACCATCAGTTACTGGCTTACTTCGAAGAGAAGCACGTGTACGGAGGAACAGGATGGAAGTTGTCCAGGTCTCTGATGGAGATATCTGGTCAGGGAGCATGCCAGCGTGCAGAATGCCCTTGAACTCGGTCGACGAAATCGTTCACCAAACGGTCCTCGAGCTTTCTTTTTGAAATCTCACGCAAGTTTTCCAAATCCATTTTCCGCCGGGATGCTGCCGAATCGTGTAACTGCTCATAACATATGAATGTGATGCGCCAGCTGCCTCAGCGATATTCCCGGATCAGTTACTAGTCCTTGCAACCTAGCCTTACAGCCATTTGGACCCCTTCAAAGACGGTACGAGCTAGTCGTTGTCCCTTCGAGTAATGTCATTTTTCCGCTCGTCGATCACCAACTGGAAGCGTGTGTGCGTGACCATACTAACCCTAATTTTAACCCGCTCAAGCCAATCAACATGGAGTCGCAGTTACGCACCGCGTATATGTTTTCTCGCTCGGTAGCATAGCAGACATGATAGTTCCAGGAGGAGGTTACTGTCAAAACCCTAGCTAGCATTCGGGTCAAATACATGCAGAGGAGAAATTCTTCCGTCGGTTGGTGCATGTTTTTTCGTATAATTAACAAGGACGTAGGCCTACGTTCCGTACTTGGCATCGCAGCCCCCAAACCTGGATCGGTCAAACACGTACATTGAAGAACAATTTTCTTGCGGAGACCCATGAAATGCGTCCAAATCGCGGGCGACTTTCGCGTACGTACATACATAAAGCTGGAGCTGGCCATAATTTGTATCCATGCGTGGAAGTCTAATCTAATTAAGCCTTTTGTTTTCGAGTATATGATGAATTTGGAGCCTTCTGAAATACATGATCTGGATGGTCTTCGTCCTGTCCGGAGGTTGACCACAAGGAAATTGCTCGTTATATTCCGTGGCGACTCTCGGATCAATATGATATGGAGCAAAAGTGATATGATATACGTTTTTAAATCAGAAAGTCAGGTCAATTCGAAGAAAAGGGCACCGTGCACACAGGTGCTCGATTATTCTTGCCCTTTCGGTATAAAGAAGCTAATCTCATGCACTTACTACTTGTCGAGGCTTCTTTAAGTGATTAGTTAATGGATTAGCCGTCGTGTCATCTCCGCTTTTGAGACCGAACATTCCGACATGTCAAACCAGTACGTACTCACGGAAGATGGCTGGCCATGGCCATTTTTTTCAAAAGGGAAGCAAAAGATTTGCCTCATCAATTAAATAAGAGGAGAATAGAGTTACAGAGTGTTACAAAAGGCCGGGGAAACGGCATGACAATTATTCGGGTAATACAAGTTTCCCTAATTTCTTCGCCCCCGCTGTAATTAACTCAAAGGTTGGCCTCGTCCACAATAAGCTTTAGGAGGATTGGTGGCGGTGCACTCTTGTGACGGAATACCCTAGCATTCCTCTCATTTCATATTGTCCACGACACAAACATGATAAGAGAGGCCATGGCGCGTCAATCCGAGTCGCTCGAATTGGTTCGTCTATCCCACCACTCCAAAAGGGATCCTGCAAGGTGCCAGTCATTAGTGTCTATTATGACTTATGTGACAGGCCAGTTCCACGTTCTATCAAGAGAAGGAGATCATCATATCAAGATTCTGAAATCCAAAAAGGGCATTATTGCAGCACATGCGGGGCAGTTCTAGTGAGAAATCACACCCCATTGTTTTTTGGCAAGGGACAACCTAATCGCGCTGCGCGAGCTTCGTGGATCACTGGCCATCGCTCATTACACCCGAGCTCTAGAACAAAAAAATATTGGACTTGGGGGAAGACTGTACTATCAGTGTTCTCATCATGTCCTCACGGAGTTCGCTTTGAATCAGCTTGGGGTGCAACTAAGCTGCACAAGAACATGAACAATATTATACGGGTGTTCGTCGCTTCGATTGGCAAAATGATCTTTCCCCAACAGAAAATTGCAAGAGGATCAATCAAGCAATTATCGTACGCGGACGGTTCAGGAATTACACGGCTGCTTTGAATCTCTTTGTTTATGACCCAACGGTGGGCTTTGGCACGGTACATACATTGAACTGAGCCTGAACCCGAATCCAGAGCCGCTGATCGAGCAGGCACCACGCACGTGCCAAGGGTCAACCGCCAGCGAATCTAGGGACACTTGCACTTCTCTGTATTCGATTTGTTCCCGCGCGTGTGTATAGGGTTTTTGTACGAGTTGATTAGGACCCACTCCCAGTGCTACAATGGCTGGTACGCCGTATGCATCACCCCGTACGTTACCCAATCACTCGGGAGAGTGAGCTCGGGTCGCCCATGTGACGGCGTACGTATACCTGCGTAGGGCAACGCGTTTCCGTAACCACTACACGTCGCCTTCGATCTCACTGCGCCCTACGCCTGCCAGAGCCTATCTCTACTAGTAGCTTTGATCTCCCTCACAGTTTTTTTTTTTTTTGAGATAGTTCACCACTCATGTGAAGTGGTGATCTCTCTCACAGGTTATTACAATTGTTTGCGTCTAACTCACAAATATACTTTATCGCTTATCAGTTATCTCTCGCCTCTTTCGAATCAATATGTGGTTGGATGGTTAGGAGTACAATGAACGTTTGTGATAACTTCGTAAAATCTCAAAATATTAGAGCATCTACAGTCGCGCGCCCCAAACCCGCCTCAAATGTACGAGCGAACGGCCCGGTCAGTGACCGGTAAAAAAAGACACAGACGGACGCCTCACACGGGTCTCAAACAGTCGGGCTGACTGGCACCCTCATATCCAGCCCAACTATGAGGCGGATATGAAGAGCTCGGGCGCGAGCAGGCGCACCCGTCAGTCGGACTGACGGTCGGGTCCCACACAGAAAATCATCCGAAAATCGAACAGTCCGAGGGACGTCTCCTTCGGTGGGATGTGAGCGCCACGTGGCGCCACTCCGGCTCACCGCCCTAGGCCAAAGTCCGGCTATTTAACCGGCCGGCGTCCCCAACCCTAGCCACAATCTCTTCCTTCCTTTCCGCGCCGCTAGCCCCAGCATGTTTCTCTCAGTCTCCACCTTCCTCTTCCCTCGCCGTCTGACATGGCCCGGCAGAAGAAGACCACCTATCCTATGCTAACGCCGGAGCGCCACTTCCAAATCGAGGAGGAGATCCGTACGAGGCGCATGGCTCGGATCGCGGGGTGCTTGCCTCTGGACTCGCCTGAGCCGGAGGAGGAGGGGGAGGGGCAGTAGCAGCCATAGCGCATGGAGGGGGCACATCCGGAGGAGGCGGACGCGGCAGAGCCAGAGGAGGAGCCGGCATCAGTTGCGGGCTTCAGCAGGGCGGAGTTCACCGTCGCTCAAGCGGCGGAGATGCCAGAGCAGACAGCCATTCTGGAGTCCATCCAGGATGAGGTGTACGTGGAGTCCAACTGGCACTTCCTCCGAAAAGAAAAGGCGGAGACCGACACGCTCTAGGACGAGGTGGAAGCTGAGATGGAGGCGGAGTTTCATATATGAGGTGTTTGGATGCAGAGAGAGTTATCTGAGGAGTGCCTCGTCAGTGCCCGCGGATGCGCTCGGTCGCATCCGCGGATGTTTGAGGGGCCGGATTTGCCAAGTTCAGCTGTAAATGCTTTTATGCTGACTCAGTCTCTTGGAGGTGCTCATAGGGGTAGGATGTGTGTGTGTGCGTTCATAGAGATGAGTATATGCTCGTGTATGTGAGTGACTTCGATTGTACTGTGTTAAAAAAATCTCTTTTGGCATTTTTGAGCCTGTTATCTCTTGGCTCTATCCTTAGCATGTTAGGGCATCTCCAACGCCGACCCTTAAACCATCCACAACCATCCAGATCAGACGGTCCGGACGTGTTTTGCCATCCAACACGGTCCTACACATGTGCGCTGGTCGGTCCTGACATGCTTTTTCCCACAAAACGGAGACAAAGGGAGGGCATCCAGACCACTCTCACAACCGCTCCCGACTACCCTGGTGGCCTGGCCCACCCAAAAAAACCACCCGCGCTTGCGTGCGTTCCCGCCCGGCGCCGCCTACCCGCACTCATGCCGTTGTAGAACAGCCGCTCCACATTGACGCTGGCGCTGAACTGATGCGACCTCTCACTGCTGACATTGAAGCGGCGCGTAGGCCGAGAGAGCACTGTCCGCTGCCCGCCCAGCTGAACACGCCTCCTCGCCGCATTCAAACGGCTACAAATTGTCCGTCTCCCTCCATTAAACTCACCCGTGTGCTGACAAATCTACTTCAGCCACACGTCCGTTCGCGAGCCGGCCGTCACTAAACACAATGTCGGTTGGCTTCAAGTCCGTCCGCTATTTAAGAAAGTCGCACCACACCTTCGCTCCCATCTCCTCCTTGCACCTTTTTCTCCGCACTCTCCACAGCATTTGGCAAGCAAGAATATGAGTTCCCCGGCATAAAAGTTGGCTGGGTGGTTGTTGTGCCCACTGGAAACGAGTCAGGATGCTCTTTGTTCCACCTCCCTCGACGCTCTAGGCCGTGCAGGCCAGCTCGCGATGGCGGAAGCTCCAAAGCGGCACGTGGTTTAGCAACTGCTCCAAGCCAGCTCGCCGAGGAGTGGTGACTTGCTCTAGGCCGGCACGCGGGGGAGCACGGCGACACAGACAACATTGCTGTTGTGGACGAGGTCGTGTCATACTGCTCCTCCATGCCCGCGGACGTGCCATCCGCCATCAACATTTGCGGAACAGTGCCCTGCCAGCTTTGCGAAGATCGACGAGGCGGCGGCCAGCACGTCCGCTCCCGCCGCCATCATCGGAAAAAAAGTAGAACAGGAGAGGCCACCGCTTGTGTCCCATGAATGTCACTACCGGGGCGTCGCCGGCGTACACAACTGGAGGAATATGCTTCAACTAGTGGGGAAGGGTGCCCTGCAACTGAAGCATATTCCTTCGGTGCCACTCCGATGAGCGCTGCTGCCGAACATTGGGAAGCGGAGGCCCTTTGCGCTGAAGCACTTATCTTTGGGGCTCATGACAGTCCGGACATGGGAAAAACAATAGAGATCTGCCGTGACCAATCGTAGACTAGTCAAGGGTATCCTTGTCGTGGGAATAGATATCCGCCGGCGCCGGCCGTAGACTAGTTTTACCTTAATCCAGTTTGAATGAAGTTCATGCGATTTGTTTAAACTTTTTAAATGTACGCGGATAGCGTTAGATGTCCGGCTCTGCTTCTACGTTCGCGGACCGGTCCCGTCGGCTGATGAATATGGGAGGAAATTTTGGGGGTGAGTGTTGGAGATGCCCTTATCTCTTGGCCTCACTTTCTCTTCGATCGGCTGCAAAGGGAAAGGAAGGGTTGAGCTCCGAGAGTGGACTTAGCTGTCGCGTAGGTCGCTCGGCCGCCTTCCATGCCCCTTCCCCGTTGGTTCCCTCGTCCTAGGTTTCTGGTATAAAGCACGATCCGGCACGACCCGCTGATTCATTCGCACTCACAAGCTCAGACACCCAAAAGCCAAAAAAAGTTGGTGCACGTACTGTCCTTTTCTAGTGCGAAGTTCGAGCTAGCAGAGCAGAGAGACTCTCGCCATGGCGCTGGCCACCCCGACAGCCGTGGTGCTGGAGCTGATGACCATGGGGCAACAGTCCGCGGCGCACCTCGGGGAGCTGCTCCGAGCAGCGTCCCCGCCCGTGCGGGCCGAGCACCAGGCGCTCGCCGCGGAGATCCTCCGCTGCAGCGACCGGGTGATCGCCGCGGTGAGCGCGGGCGCCACCGATAAAAAGAGGAAGATGACGGACCCTGGCGCCACATCCTGCCATCTTCCCTCGGCCGCCATGCCGTCCAAAAGAAGGTGCGATAGTTCAAATGAAAGATTTCCTCCACCCTTTGCACGAGCATGAGGGTTTGACAGGTTGCCGTCGATTTCGCAGGGTACGTGCTGCGGAGGCGCACATAGAGGTCCAGGCGCACACGACGGCGGACGGGTTCGTGTGGAGGAAGTACGGGCAAAAGGACATCAACGGAAGCAACCACCCGAGGTACGTACAGTTGAAAGAAATGCCCCTAATGGTCGATCAGAGCATATCCTGACGCTATTTTGTTGCATGCAGGCTCTACTACCGCTGCGCGTTCAGCGGCGAGGGCTGCGCCGCGACCCGGCGGGTGCAGCGGTCGCAGGAGGAGCCCGCGGCGTTCGTGATCGCCTACTACGGCGAGCACACCTGCGGAGCCGCCTTCTGTCAGCAAAGGGCGGAGCCACTGCCTCCTACCGTCGTCGACTCAGGCTCAAACGCTTGGGGAGTCTTCGGTGCCGTCGACCGGAACAGGGGCTCGCCTCTGCTGCCGTCGCTCGGAGCCGAGCACAAGCACAGCGCCGTGCGCCGTCACGCCGAGGCGCCCGGTGACACGTCGCGGCGATGGTCGTCGCCGTCGTCCTCCTCGTCCTACTCCTCCGAGGTGGAACTTGGTGCTTCTCCTGTCGAGGGGTTCCTCGATGGCAACTTCGACTGGGAGTGGGAGACCGTCGTCAACTCGCTCAGCTTCGGCGATCTGCTTCACTAGAGCACAGTAGATTGCACGACCTGTGCACTGTTTAGTGGACAGATCTGGAGTACATCGGCTGTCGCAGTGTGACTAATGAGTAGTGATAATGTACGGGGGTGGGTGAGAGGTTCCAGCTGCAAGAGCTTGTGATGTAGAGTTGGCTAATCAAAATGGTTGCAATACTAAGCATTTGTTCAGCAAACGTAGTAGTTAATCAAATGGTTAAACAAATGAGGTAATAGCATCCGAGATCCACAAACTTGCACCGAATGTGATGTTTTAGTCCAAAACTTGCAAAATGTGACTGAGGACTCCACAAACTTGACACCCTATGTGATGTTTTGGTCCACAGCCATTCACAGCGTGACATGTGGCAGTCCAGAGGGTGGACCGGTCAGCTGTGGCAATTTTGCACAAAGGCCCCTGGCGTTCACTCGATTCAACGGTAAGCACGGCGACAACAACAGTAAGCTATAGCTAACATGCACGCACCTTTGCTTCATTTGCATCCTACCCAGTGCAATTGATCACCATTAACTACCTCTAATTAGTTCTTCCTTTTACGTACGATTCGAGCAGTTTTGAGCGCTACCAAGTCGACCATCTCGTCCAACACGAGCGCCATCAGCTGCCTGCAGCAGCACGACCAGAGCAAGGCGGCTGCGGCGAGGCCGATGACACTCACGCTCGGAGAGCCGCGGGAGAAGGACGGCCACCACCAGCAGCTCAACAGCGCCATGCAGCTCCACCACCACCATCAGGAGCAGCAGCACTTCATCACCTCGCTGCTGCACCAGAACAACAACGGCAACGGCAACAACAACATCCTGTCGTGCTCGTCGGCGTGCTCCAGCGGGTTGCCGTCTGCCGGGGCGGCCAACGGCGAGGTCTCCGACCAGAACAACAACAGCAACCACGGCGGCGGCAACAACAACAATAACATGCATCTCTTTGAGGTGGACTTCATGTAGACGACCGATCGACGCAGGTGAGCTTGGAGATCCCTACATGGAGTCATGGAGTGGTGTGTGCTCCAGCGGGTTGCCGTCTGCCGGGGCGGCCAACGGCGAGGTCTCCGACCAGAACAACAACAGCAACCACGGCGGCGGCAACAACAACAATAACATGCATCTCTTTGAGGTGGACTTCATGTAGACGACCGATCGACGCAGGTGAGCTTGGAGATCCCTACATGGAGTCATGGAGTGGTACCAGCCTAAGCCTAGCACTGTACCAACAGTGTCCTTTAATTAATTTGTGTGTAGGTAAAAAAAAGGAGAGCAAAAAGACCTTACGGGTATAGTCCATAGTCTCAAAGTGCTGAGATCAGCTAGCAAAGGCTGTGCAACCTAGCATGCTTGTGCTTGGCTCAAGCATGCGTATGCCTTTCTTTCAACTTTCTTTCCTGCAGTGCTCCTCCTATAGTGCTGCAAGCAAGCATGCCTTTCTGCCATTTTCTGTTTCAGTGAGGAAATAATGTTTGTGTTAGTACTCCCTCCGTTCCTAAATATTTGTCTTTCTAGAAATTTCAAATGATCACCACATACGAATGTATATAGACATATTTTAGAGTGTAGATTCACTCATTTTGCTCCGTATGTAGTCACCATTTGAAACCTCTAGAAAGACAAATATTTAGAAACGGAGGGAGTATTATTTTTTACCCTGTTCTTGATCTTTTTACTGTCTCCTTGCATTTAAGTTTTCGTGCTACATCTTATATCCTCTGCAGCTAATCAACACATTACACATAGAAAGGGGTGTGTAGCTAGCTCCAAGAGGATAGTTCAAAATTCACTGCGTGCCCAAAGCTTTAGCCAAGAGAGGTCCCAACTCACATTACTCGAGAATCTTTTCAAATCAGGCATTGCTAAGCTTTCAACCCTGACCGTTTTTACCGGCAAGGCAATGCAATGCAACGCATGCATGGAGTAGTAGTAGGAGTAATTCGAAGGGTTGGACCATGCATGCAAATGCTTGCTCTATTAACTGCGTGTCAAAATGGAGCCCTCCACGCCACAGATCCTGCCTGGGCACGTACGTACGTACACGAGAGGATCTACCTAGGCGTCTCGCTGCCCCCCGATACGACGTGGGACTGTAGCGGCCCGTCCTGGGATCTGGGGCGTTCATCTCATCGTACATGTGTATTTGGCGGTAAGCACTGCGGGTTGAATCGAGTGAACGTCAGGGGCCTTTGTGCAAAATTGCCACAGCTGACCAGTCCACCCTCTGGACTGCCACATGTCACGCTGTGAATGACTGTGGACCAAAACATCACATAGGGTGTCAAGTTTGTGGAGTCCTCAGTCACATTTTGCAAGTTTTGGACTAAAACATCACATTCGGTGCAAGTTTGTGGATCTCGGGTGCTATTACCTCTAAACAAATTGACAAAGTCGGCAATAAGTAAATACTAACTCCGTCCTGGTTTATTGGTCCTCTTAGTATTTTGGGCCAAATTTTGACCATGGATTTAATTGATAAAATGTTAATGCATGTCATAAAAAATAGCATCATTAAAAACTATGTTCGGATATGAATCCAATGATATAATTTTTTATGACATGCATTAACATTTTGTCAATTTAACTTAAATTTATGGTCAAATTTTGGCACAAAATATGAAGAGGACCAATATACCAGAACGGAGGTAATACAGTACAATACAATCTAGCAAACATTAAGCAACAAAAGATAGCATGTGGCTGTCACTGCCAAACTGTTACCCTCAGGCCAAACAGCAACACACTGAGCGAGACAAACCGATTTTCAGATTTCACTGGATATTCAATGTGTTACAACTACGTTGCATAAATAAAGAACATGAATGATGAACAGATTGATACATACTAGAGACCTTCAAGGGTCATTCCTTATTCTGCTTATGCATCTATATTACACGAGGAAAGGAACAAAGGTGAGGGGCGAGTGTGCGAGGCAAGTCTTGTAAGTCCAGGTATCACTGTATAGAGCCACTTCAGAGTTCAGACACCACAGAGTGTGCCTGAGTTGAAGGCTGATGAAAGAAGGAAACCTTAAGGCGAAGGGTCACCATCAATCTTCAGAACCCAAATTTCCGCGGTCATATGATTCATCCATGTGTGTTGTATAACCTAGAGAAGTGTTGTGCCGTGAGATATAGAGCAATTTAGTTCAATCATTTAAGGCACATATGGTTTAGCTAGTTCAGTATCCAAGTGCATATACTATACAACATACACTGGTTTATACAAAAGGATCTTTAGGTGAAACAAGTGAGGTGTTACCATTAGTTATCTGAACTGCTCTCGGTGCTACCTTTGTGGCCACCAGTCACAATGCGATGAATGTAAAAGGTCGCCACCATTCCACTGCAGCACAAATAAAAAATATATAAATATTGTGCATGTTTTTCGTGGTCCAACTCAAAATAGCTCTAGTGGCCTTTGCAAACAAGCATAAAGTGTTCTCTAAATGAAGTACGCAAATAGCCAACTTAATTGCTGAAAGAAAATCTCCAAAAAATCAGACCGCCTGCAAATTAACAAAATGCTGATTTATTTGGACATAGGTGTCAAACTTCAACCTTCTATGTTTTAATATATTTAGATTGGGCAATCATATGTGCTGATTTGTCTAGAAAGTACTTCCATAGTATCATAGCATTATTTGATTCAACAAATAGAACAGAATAGAAATTATGGGTCATTGTGTTTTGAAGAGCGCGTAAATGTCCAAAATACCAAAATTGGGGAACTAGAGGA
The DNA here is from genome assembly GCF_003073215.2 of Triticum urartu. Classification (NCBI taxonomy): domain Eukaryota; kingdom Viridiplantae; phylum Streptophyta; class Magnoliopsida; order Poales; family Poaceae; genus Triticum; species Triticum urartu. Next base: position 21,886 of record NW_024114988.1, on the reverse strand, counting down.
GCTCGCCCACCCTCGTCCTATCCGCAGGGTGTCACATTTCTACCTAACAACATACAGTTAAGGGAAGGAACTTCACCCCTTAACACGTTTTTAGGGGGAACTAGAGGAAGAACTAGAGCTACCAGACATTTTAGACTTTTAGTTGACGGGGGGGCTAGTACATATCCAACTAGTATTATTTGACAGCAATTTGTGTCTAATGCTTGACATCAACTATGTGATAGATACTTCCACTAGCTCCATCCTTCTGTTTAAAGGAAACATTCATCACATTTGGGTTGATAATTGTGCAGGTCTTGCACTATAAGACACATTCAAAGTGTAGTAGGCAAACTCAAGGAGTCAAGGGCGAAAAAAGATGAAAATGATGTATTCACCAGTTTCTTTAGTAATCATCAGCTTCTTGTTCACACCTTACAAGTATAACACTATAAAACTACTGAGGTGGTACTAACAGAAGAAGGGAAAAAAGAGGATTTCTAACAGATCAATGAGAAGTGTCGCCCTGTCAAGGGATTGCAGCAGAGGCAATTAATATGGTTTCGGAAAGAACTATGTGGTACAGTGGTAGTACAGTAAAAATGAGAGGTGGTCTATTGCGGAGCACAGGTTGCCAGAAAGGTTGAATGCAAAATTGCAAATAGGTGAGAATATCCACCAAGGAAAAACTGTATACTGTGTAGAGCCCTTGTAGCCACGCGAACAAGCCATTTTATGCAGTCTTGCAGGTATATACGCACAGGTAGAGGAACATAAAAGGAAGCGACGTAGTTCATGACAATAACTGTTTATATATCACTATATGTTTTTCTGATTCTAGAATGAAAGTATTCCTAGCAAGTACAAGGATTAAATGTGTACTGACCTGAGAAGGACCACGAAAACATTTGGAAACCACCCATGCTGCACACGCACAAAATTCAATTAAATCCTGGCATTGCTAAAAGGCGGAGGTGGAAGCTATCACAGTAGTAATACAATTTGAGCCAAATTAGAAACCTACCCGGAAGAAAACTGACAAGTCCTTGAAGAAGATAACGCTTGCAATAGCTGCATGCCACAAGTCAAGTATGTTGGAATTTTGCAAGTTATTAAAGGAATAACAAACCCATAACTTATCAGAGCTCAACTGATAACTTCATCTTGAGACTATTACTCAATGTGCAACTAGAAATTGAGCCTCACTAGTGTTACACGGTCAAATACAAGTCAATATAAATAATCAGATATATGAATCATACAAGAAGTGCATTACATTATCAATATGAACAGTTGAAACCTTGGAGGCTCAACTTGAATCTAAATTCCATCATTAATATATGTCCAATATTTGTATGCGTTATGGAACTCAACTTGAGTCTAAACTCGATGTGTGCTATGTGTGGAAACTCCCAAACAATCTCAAAATAATAGTGGATATAGCCGCAGCACCCATAGTCATGTAAAAAAAGAGAAATCAAGATCAAACAGAATCACATCCTCAAGATCAAAAAAAAATCTGCATGAAAAACACTAGCCACTGTACATGCAGAATTTGTCTTTTCTTCAGATCTTTCAGAAGTGATCAATTTTAACACCAAAATTGCATGTGGCCATAAGATACCACCTACTCTATGTTTACAGCATTGTTTGACAACTTCAGAAAAAAAAACATGCGGCTTTCTTTACACTTGGTTGTGTTTCATTTGGTATTTGCCTTTCAAATATATTTACTATCATTACTGAACTGAACATCAGCTCCAGTAGACAGCAAAAACAATTTTATTGTACTATGGAAAATGTCAAAATAAGTAGTGAGATCTTCTTTTTTGCATGGACCAATTATCAAAGTTAACTGTTTACGCATAAGCAACAATGATCGGTCAAGTTTGCAGAAATAACAAAAGCAATTCTTAAAATCCATTTCAACAGAAAAAAAAACTGAAATCCAGATATATTTAGGGCCTCTTTGATTCACAGTATTCGCAAAATGCAGGAATAGAAAAAACGCAGGAATAGAGTGCCATGCCCTCTTGTATCCTACAGGATTAGCAGACTACAGGAATTTGAATGGAAGAGTGTTTGATAGCACAGAAAAAACAAAGAAATTCTACCAAGAGGTTTGAGTGGATGGAAATTTTCCTCTAAAATGTAGTACAAATTAATCCTATGGAAAAATTCCTAAGGATACCAATACTGAGAATCAAAGGACCACCGTAGGAAAAAAAATCCTAAGGATCCAAATCCTTAAAAAATCCCATGGATCTCCTTTGGATCAAAGGAGTTATAGTTGCAACAATATCATGCTGGAATACTGGATTCCTGTTGATTTACTTTTAACTAATCTGATTGGATTTTATCGGAAGCTGTCAAATTTAGATAGAGGACATGAGAAGCCTGATGAAAATATTCTTCTATTCGCATGGAAGTCCAAAGCTATTTTGCAATACCCATAGAATTAATAGCTGGAAGCAGTCACCTATTTGCTCTCAGCAGAATTGTGATGGGTCTGATAGTATGCATAACAAAAACTGATACATATCACCTCACTCAACAAATGCAAATAAGCACAACAACATAAAACACCTAGATAGACAAAACAAATAGATCAGTTGAAGAGCAATCTTCTGAACTCAATACATCACAAACAAATGTACTCCTATTTTACTTCTCTTTTCTTTCATTCTGTTTTTCTTAACTTTGCCAACATTAAAACCATGTCACATAAGTATACACATAATACGTACTGGCAGAAGTAGCTATGCCAATGCCACTTCAATCATGAAATAGGGGGAAATAAAATCAAGCAAGGAAAATAATGTGAGAAGAAATGAACTAACCAGCTTGCCCTTTCAGCAGAAGACGAGGCTGACGACCGCCTGCTCTTTGTGATCTCAAACTTGAGATACCCAGAGCCAACAGTGCAAACCCAAGGACAAAACCAAAGCGAATTGCAGATGTGCTTCCAGTTAGCATGAAGTTAAGGAAACCTCCTACAGTAAGAAAGGTACCTACAAGAAGTAATACAGTTCCATTAATACTATTCAATTGCAGCCCTAACATAGCAAGGCAGCACCAAACTGCCTACATAACTGATGATCTAACAAAGCCATTTCCTGCATGAGTCACATGTTCGTCAACTTGCAGCATGAGTATAACTTAGATAACTAGAAATGCTACCAACATAATGCCTTTACATACCAAATGAAATGCCGACATGATAATCCTTATACTCTGATGGTCCATTGAGGTTGCCAACTGCATTGATTGTCTCGGTGATATCCTTGATAGAATCTGGGGAGTTCTTAGCTGCCAGCTGTAGATATTCCTGCCCCTCCTCACCAACCTCTGCAGCGATGATGGTCAGGTCCTTTTGTGCTTTATCTGCCTGGATCCTTAGCTTCTCCGAGGCCTCTAACAGCACCTCCCTCGCCCTCTTGGAGTAGACATCATATGCCTGCGTTGTCAGGGCCTGCATTCGGATGGCCTCGGCCTTGAACTGCTTGAGCATTTCCCTCCACACCTCCTGGGCCTCCTCCGGCTCTATTTCAATCTTCTCTGTTTCCTTTTCCTTGTCATCACCCAATTCTGAACTCATCTGAATTCAGCAGACAAAATAACTTGTAAACTTAGCATAATTTGACATCACAGTTCAGCCAAGGAATACGGTATTTAGCACACAGAAACATCGTCAAAAGACCTCAATGCGCTAACAGAAACACCGCTGCAAATATCTCCCATTCGGCACACGAAAAGAATATACTCGCACATTATCCTCAATGCACTCCACGGAGCGAAAATTGTAAAGGCGCGCAGCGATTATTTCAGCCCGTGCGTCGCGAGAGGAAAATAAAATAAAGGGTTAGAAATGCGGGTGAGGTGACCAGCTACAACCTAGCAGATCAGATAGGCAGGGGCGGAAGGAACACGCCTCAGAAGTCAAAACAGGGCATCACCACCGGAAACAGAATAAACAGGGGAAGGATCTCGGAGAGAGCGGGCACTCACCGGTTCCTCCCCCGCGAGGGCGGCGACGAAGCGGCGAGAACGGGGGGCGGCCACTCCAGCGGCGAGGCGAGCGCCGCCCGAGAGGGCCCGGAGCGAGGCGTCCAGTCGGGCACGGCGGTCGGGGGAGGAGCGCGCGAGGCGCAGGAATGGGGAGGAAGCGAGGGGGCGGAAGGCCGCGCGGGCGGTCGGGTTGGGGCCCGCGAGCGGGGAGGAGGCGGCGGCGTGGAGGAGAGAGGCCGCCATGGGAGGTGGGGCGCTGCGGTCCTCGGGGAGGTGGGAGGAGAGGGGAGGGAGGGTGGCGCGGGGTAGACCGTAGACGAGACGGCGGAGGCGGACGGCACGAAGGAAATGGGGGCGGAGGATGGAGGAGTTTGGTGGGGTTTCTTCGGGGCTTTTGTTTTGGAGAATCGGTGGGGGACGGGTGCTGTTGTGCTTGGTTCCGTTGCGTTTGCGTGGTGCTTGACCGCTGCGGGGATTTTGCTACAGATTCGTTTCCTTTTCCTTTTCTTTCCTTTTCGGCTTTCGTAAGCAGGCAGCAGGGTGCTGAAGTGAGATTGAGATCCGAGGAGACATGCCGTCCATCCAATGTTCAACCAGGGGGTGATTGTAAATCTCACACATGGTATTGGTACATGGATGTGTGCCCAAATTTGTATGGAATGCGAGTGCGGTTAGAGTTACCGAATAGCTGTGTGTTTGCATCGAGCACGTGTAATCTGGAGTGTAAAGTTAGCTGTAGATAATCAAACTGTAATTAACGAAACATGTATGCAGTGATACAGATCACGAGATCGAACAGTCTAATCGCATGTGGTAGAGATGGCCAAAACCATCTGTGATAGGTGATCGAAGATGTCGTTAGAGTCTCGGTGGGTTCCTTATCGATTATATCATGTCATTTTAATACATAGGGGGGAGGACTCGAGTAAGGGCTCTGGGAGGATGTATGAGCTATTGAGCAGATGGCGTCGACCTACCCTTGGCCTGGTCTTGTAAAAGGGACGAGAGCTAGGGTTTTACAAGGGCCCTAGCCGACCTCGCCATGGGAGCTTCGTGGCTTGCACGCCAAGATCATGTTTCTTCCTGAAGCCGGGCCCTGGATTGATCGATGGGCTAGGGCTAACACCAGACTCCTGGCCCCTGAGGCCAACCCAATGTTAGGCTTCCCAGCCGACGAGTCGCCCACGGTATACTGTATTTGTCAACTAGTTGAACGCCGGTCTTAGATTTCTAAAGAGTGGAATCTGAGCTAGATTTCAAGAAAGGTCATGTACAAGATGATCTAGAGAATGAAGAAAACGACGACACAACATGATCTTCTATCTATTGTGTGACACTTAAGTTGTCGGTGAGTGTGAGCGATAGAAGTCATGCACTTTTTTTATAGTCTCTGAGAAGCAACTGAAAAACAATGGCAATTTGACCAATATCGGGTGTGCATGGGAGGAGAGTACCATGCGGCATATGAGACGTGTAGCCACATAGAGCATACCAATGCACAGTCAATGTGTGGTGTACTATTGTTAGAGCATGTCTAATAGAGCTCTCAAAAACTCAACCTTCAAAATCAGTTTGAGGGCTGAGAAAATGTCGTTTTGAAGGCCAAAAATCCCTGGCGCAAATCAGTGCCCTCAAACCAACCCTGTTTTGAGGGTTGGTTTGAGGACACTGATCTACGCCTCGGCCTTCAAACCCTCAAAACTGGACAGCAACATAAATCACTTCAAATTTGCAAATGATCATCATCACAAACATGAAACAAACTTGTAAATCATCATCATCACATAGTAAATCCCATGGACATCATAGCAAAATATACAACGTGCAAATGATCATCATCACATAGTCATCAGAGACATCATTTGCAAAACATAAAACATACGAACAACTTCAAGCACCGGTGAAGTTGTCCACACCTCCATCGCCTCCACCACTCATCGGAGACTCACCTCGGAGAGTAGACAACGCACCACCACCAGCACCATGCAGTAGCCTCTTCCTCTCGGCGATGTTCTCCTTGTACTCCTTCCACCACGCCAATTGCTCTTCATCCATGTCCTTTCTAGACATCATCATGTGCTCCTTCTCCTCAGCCATGAGCTCCTTCCATGCTTTTGCTTCCTTGAGCTTGATCATCATCTCCTCCATGTCAGCCTTGCGCTTGGCATCTTCTCGCCTTTACTTCCAATTGTGCAAGTTTCACCTCTTTCTTTCTCTCGGTGATAATAAGCTTTGCCTCCAATGCCTTCGCCGCCAATGCCTCCTTTGACTTGATCATTTGATCAAGCTTTTCCTTCAAGCTTGATGCCTCCGCTTCCATCTTCATCCTCTCTTTTGCCTTCTTGGTTCCCCCGGGCTTGTCATGGTTTCTTCTTTCTTCATCACTATCATCCATTTTTAGCATATTCGATTTTTTCGATGCACTCTCTTGATCCCTCAATTTCCATTTGTCAAGATGTTGGAGCAATGCCCAACAATGCATGAATGGGAAGGATTTGCCCTTGGAACCGGCCATGTCCTTGTACCTCAAGTCGGCATATTTCTCCTAAGACATATCATCATTGGAAGCATATGAAAATCACAACCAAGCATAACCAACAAGTAAATAAAGCATGAACCAACAAGTAAATAAAATATGATATTTGTACTCACATAATCACTCTCAACACAGCCACTTGGGGGTTGATCCCTCACTTGATCCATAGCCGCACTCCAACGAGCACAAGCAGGTTTCATCAACTCCCACCGGCCTTGAAGCGATCGGTAAGAACGAGCTCTCAATGTGGCAATCTTGGGTTTCATCTTACAATACTTGTCCTCAATGCGTTGCCAATAACGTTTCCCGGTTTGATCGGTGCCGGTGACCGCATCCAAGCCCACTTGCGACCAAGCCTTGACCAAGAGGACATCCTCAACCTCCGTGTAGTTCGCCGTGCGAATTGGCCTTCGAGCACCACCTCCCGCTTCAAACATTTCCTCTCCGATCTCAGTGACATCTTCATCTTCAGTGCGACACACCAGACAAACGCCATACATAGTTAAATAGATCGACGATGAAGTCACAAAAGACAAAAATAAGAGCGGAGACGACGACACATGCCGATGATGTTTGACTTTTGAGGTGTGACAACACGAGGCGTAGACCTAGAGTGTGGTGGCACTGAGGAGGCTTGTAGCTCCAAACACATCCATGGTGCCGGTCAATTCAAAATGATACATCCGAGTACTTCAGTCGATGGATGCATATAGCGATGTACATATTCGTAAAGTGGAGTTCGTTGGAATGGATACCATGATTTCTCAAAGAAGGGTACATTTTTCAGGTCATGAGGGTCAGCTCCAGTTCTTCTGGATGTAGGAACCAGTAAAATGATGCCAGAGGTTGCTATTTGCGTGCGTTCGCCGCTCTTCGAGCACATGGAAGCACCGTATGTGAATATTTTCTCCCAGACGTGGCGCAGGCACCATGTCAAGAGCAAAACCAACGTGGGCGCAAATGGATGGTTGCTTGATGACACCAAAAGAAGACATACCAAAGCACGCCCAGTGCTGGTTGCTCGGACATGGCAAAAGATCGCAACTGAACTACATTCAGCTTCTAGGCTAAACTTCGTATGACGGTTGCGGCCAAAACCTAGGAATCAAGGACTCGATGTGTTCCCCTGTGTGCGAGAAGGGCAAGTTTTGATCAGATTCCAAACAATACTTTGCCACGGAGAGGGGCAAGATGCAGGTCAGGCAAAAGGAGCTCCAAAAGGAAGAAGTATTGGGCCAAAAAAGAGAGGAGGAACTCGATTCCCATGGCCTCATGCAAACTCTCCAGCGAAGCAAGGTATTGCTTGCTCTACTAAAGATGCAAGTACTTTTTTTTTGCGAATGAAAGATGTAAGTACTTAACTGCTTCAGATCACTTGGTCGTCTCTAAACAGCTACAGGTTTATTGTGGATATGCCGTTGCACAATTATAGAGCAATAATAGTTAACTGGAACCACGGTTAAGAAAACTGAGCAAACCCATTCTCAGCACACAGGACCGTGCACTCGGTTGATCACCTTTTGCGCAATAATATCATCAGGGCCATTTCCCCCTTTTTGCGCATAGACAAAACAAAATTTGTTTTCAGATATTATAAGTCAAGAACTGACAACTCTGTTAACATTCAGTAACATTTAATATGGGCATTACGACAAAATGGTACATCCCATTTGTTTTAGTAGCACACCAATGTTTGAAATCAGCATGTTTAACGAGTTGCTCACTTAACATCCGCATTCGGAACTGAGGATCTACATGGACCAGCTGATGTAGTGAATGGTACCCCTCGGAATGTTGCAATTCCATTCTCGTCGGTACGGAGATGCTGGATTACATAATAAAAAGTTATTTGTTAATTCATTCAATGCATGCAGAGTAACTATGCAATAGAATTCAGGAAGGCCTTTCTATATTTCATGGCAATAGAAGGGTAGGTTCTCCAAGGAATGACAAAACTGAGTCGCATTTACTCAAATCATGCTGAATGGCCAACCTTTGATCACCATAAGGTGAAAAATAAGTGAGATAACATCAAAATTGGGCATCGATAAATGCTTACCGGTGTTATCTTGTCCAACTGTTTCTTCTTTGGGTTTAGAACATCTTCTGGCTTCCCATCAAACCTAGAAAATTTGGAAAATTAGAAAACATAACAGTTTTGCTAAAGCACATCTAGATGTGCTATAAGTATCGCACATCTAAGTCCTATATCATTGATTTTACACTAAGATTTGTGCAAGCATTTTCTTTTGTCTTTTTTTCCTTTTTCTTTCTAGTTTGATTGAGCACTTAGATGTGCAATAACTAGGGCACATCTAGATGTGCCCTAGACAGATGCAGATCAAATAGGAACCAAATAACTGCAAGGAGACAATTGAGCAAAATTTGACATAAGTGTTAAAACTAAAACATTTTGTTTCGCAGGTGGCCACAAGCGCAGATATTCCTTAAAACTAAAAAACTACCTAACATATCAAATTGCACTTCCAAATATTGTTATTCGGACCAACATATTTTGCAACAGCTTACATATCAACCACCAGAAGTCCAGAACTGCATACTAAATGGCATACCAGATACGTCATAGCTATGGATACAGATAAGAAAACCGAACATAGTAAAAGCTCTATAGAAGTGCACAAACACGCCTTTATAAAATGGGACCCCTTATAAATTGTATAAATTCGTCATTTACAACATATGATTCTTACCCAGCAAAAGAAATGCGCTCTCCAAGCTTGGCTCCTTCCGGAGGAATCAAAGGCTCCACGACTGTATGATCTTTATTTGAAGCACACAAGACCTGGTAATATGTTTAATTTAGAACATGTCGAAAACAAAATTTCGTTTACAGTTTGGACTGAGGGTTGACAACATCAGAAGTCAAAGACAAACACAATGGTAAGGGTTTCACATCATAAATTTATCATTGTTCCACTTCAGATACTGTAACTACATGGTAAGGGTTTCACATCATAAGTTCATTTCAAAATAGTTTATCATTCTCTTCCATGAGTTATAGTGATAATTTTAGAGTCTATCAGTATGAGGTCTAGTAATATGCACATGCCTAGTGAGTTAGCAGTGCACAGCAAGGCTTGCCTGGAGCTTGCGTTTCACCACAGTAGTATTTTGGGGAAAGATGGTAAACAAATTAATAGCCAAAATTCAAGAAGCTTTGCTTAGGGATAGAACACAATTACAATAGGATGCAACAGAGCATACCAATCCAGCAGACATTACATCCCGCAGCTTCCCAGGCTTCACATTCGTGATCAAGACAACATGGCGATTCTTCAAAAGCAAGGGCAAATATTTACATCAGAACACAGAATCATGTATAAGAGAGAAAAATGAACAAGAATCATTCAAGTTCATTGCTGCTGTTGACTACTTACAACAAGTTCATCTGGGCTGAAGAACTTCGCAAGACCACTAACAACTTGACGCACATTGCCATCTCCCAAATCTATCTCCTCCACCAGAAGACTGCAAAGATAACCAGTTGGAATGTCAGAAAGAAGACTGACAAATAAACAGAGGACCTTTTTACAGGTGTTGGAAATTTATTGTACCTGTCAGCTGATGGGTGCTTCCATGCTTTGCGAATAACGCCGACCTGTATATTCAGGATACTAACACTGCACTCAGAATCCTTTTCTGCACTTTTCTGTGGAGCTTTATCTGCAGCTGCCTCTGTTGCTTTGCCGGCAGTTTTCTCTTGGACTTTCTTTTTATCCCCAGAAGGTTTGTTGTTTTTGGCAGAAGCAGGATTTGCCTTATCCCCAGGGATCTTATTCTGACAAGAATCAACACAGCAAAGAAACTCACCAACTAATAGAAAATGACATATTGTACAAGAAATAAGTTCTGATAATGGTGTACAAACATGAAAATCAACACCACAACAAACAACAACAACAACAACAACATGAAAATCAACACCGCTATGCAGAAGTTGTACTCCCTCCGATAAGTGTTGCAGTTTTGAACTAAGGTTAGTTCAAAACTACGACACTTATTAATGGATCGGAGGGAGTACATAACCAAACATTTTAATACTTACAGTCTTTCATGTTCTCTGGTGTATTGCACAAGTGGCTACATGAATCAGAACAAAGGGTATGTTTAGTTTGGTGCCCAAATTTGCTCGACCAAAATTTTGGCAGCCTATGATATTCTGGGTCTTGCTTGTTTAGTTGCCAAAATATTGGCTGCCCATGAAAGCTAACCTGCTCTCCTTCCATTAATATCTTGCCAAAACTTTGGTCAACAAAGGGTCAAGTAGTCTGATAGTATTACCGGTCTTTTGGGCAGCCAATGGCTGGAAAAAATTAATAGGCCTATGATATAGCAATAGCATCAACCAAACATATCCTATAGTTTACCATGCATTACTAAGGCCAGAAATGCAGTAAAATGGTAAAGTTCCAGCCAAATCTTCACAGCACGATGTACCACGAGTGCCTTCTACAAATAATAACAGTCCAGAAATATCAATAACTAATGTGGATCAGTACCTCCCCTGCAGCCTTTTTGGAGTCAGCAGCTCCATCTGACTTATCCGCAACCTTCTGTCCTGCAACAGCTTTCTTGGAATTTGGTTCACCATCTCCTTTATCAGCTTTCTTTGGGTGCTGTCAAGTAGAATTAAGAAATGGTATGGTTATTTTTATGATTTAAACATAATCATTTTGATAGACATTTTGAGGATAGTTGAAAGAAACAGTGTATCAGTGATTTATCAATTCTCTGAAGATTAATGTTTTCGCACTTTAGTAGTACTAACAACAGTATAGTATTGGTTAGATTCTACAAATGTAAACAAGCACTTATTTAGCAGATCAAGCACAAATTTGATCTTGTAACACAGTAATTAGCAACAGCATGCTACAGGGATAATTTCCCATACAGTTTTATATGAAGTAAATTAATTTAGAAGGAAAACATAAAATACTTCCAGATCACCAAAAAATTACTTACAGAAGGTGCAGGTGCAGGTGGGTTGAAGATAGATTTGGTCAAGTTTATCTTTTGCAGCATCGTACCAAAATCAACAACATTCTGCATCAAGCAGTAAATTCACATGAGATGATATAAATGCCTGACAATGTGGGCATAATATTAACAACAATCTGGTATTTATTTTTTAGAAGAGACTCCCACCAGCATAAAGCTATGGTTATAAAATGATACTAAAATAACTGCCCAGCTACAAATTACAATATAAACCATGAGTTAGTGTCGAAAGGTGTAAAAGCCAGTTTTACGGAAGTGTGCTGGGTAGGCTTCAAATATCAGATAAAATTGATAGTTGAAAACATGGCTATTTCCAAGATCTGGTCCAGTAATTTCAGATATGAGATTAAAATGACATCATTGAATGGGCATAGTGACTGATAAGAAATGAGACGGAAAACATTGGAGATGTATTTAGTTCTGTGTTGGCAAGAAACTCAAATCTATATGGATTTGATTCTTTGATTCTAGAAGAGATGGTGTGTACAGCCCACAGGAACAAGATAAGACAAAAAATAGATGCCATTATAAAAAAAAGATCCATCTCAAACCTGAATGTAGTCCATCCACCGCAATATATTTGGATATTTCTGCAACTCACTGTCACTAAGATGACACTGAAAAAAGCAATGTACAATTAGAACTTGGGGAAGTAAATGTCTGAAAAGGCATATCTATTGAGTAGTAAGACAGTGACCACAAAAATACATCCCAAATGAAGATATGACGGTGTTCATGTAAATGGGTAAAGTTATAACATACATACCATGAAAACATGCACGGTTGCAAACACAATAATGTCCGCCGCTGATGGTTTGAAACCAGCTAATAGTACCGACATCTGGGACAAATGTTGATTCAAATTACCAAGTAACGCATGCTGTTCTCCATCAGTTAGAACAAAATTGCTGGAGAACTCAACCCACTTCTTGACCTACCAATGAAGAAAAGGAGATTGTGTAAGAGTACATAAGCAGTAGTGAACAGAATTAATGTACATTGCACATACATGCAAAAACAGTTACCTCATCCTGCGGTGAGGTCACGATATGTGAGAATAGGCTCGCAATATCATTCTCCTTGACAAGTGTACTGGATATGCTATTCTGTAATATTCAGCAGATAAATTAGCAACTGTTTCTAGCAATAAAACTCCATGCAAATAAAGCTTGATAAGAGTGAGAAGGGCAAAATTTGTTCATAAGAAGTAGCAAATTACGAAAGATAACACGGTCATTGTTTTAAGGCGTCCTGCCTTGGACGCTTAGGCGATAAGGCGCCCGGGCAGCACCTTACAACTATGCCCGCCTTAGGCGCTTAGGCGTCGCCTAGGCGCTAGAGCGGGTGGTGCTCGCCTTAGGTCGCCTTACCGCCTTAAAAACAATGATCACGGTACATAGTACGCATCAAAGTTTGCACATTGTGCACTACACATGTTGGTCCAGGGACCAGGGGTACCCAAAATAGAAGTCATCCCTAAGTTACTCAATTAGTGCCATATCAGACCATGGCCAGCCACCAGAAGAAAAAAATGAGGCAAATGTTTTGAACAAGAGAATACACTACTCCATAAAAATTAAGATATATGACAGAGACTATGCCAAGGAGCAAGGGCATATGCTGCATGTGGTGAAGGCCTCTTTACATCTAAGTATCAAAAATATTGGAGGTCCAGTGTTTCAAGCTTCATCTTTGCAACAAAACTATTGAACTCAGTATGTTCTAGCCATGTGCCAGATGGTAGCCACAGAATATGATCTAACTAGGCTACTCAATTCCTTGTCACATTCTTGGCAATCAAACAAGCACCTTTCAGCGATTAGTATAACAAGCATAAGAACAAGAATGTTCTGTTCCAACCCGATTGATAACAATTACTCCGTAACCAGAGAGAAGTACGCAGCCATATTAACTAGGATATTTAGCGCGAAAGATGTATGTTGGATGTCTATAGCTCTTGCATATTAACATATGTTTGACCAAATATAGTTCTACCTCTTTATCTTGCACAAAACATACGAGTAACTTGACATTCTGAACTTATTTAGACAACTCACTTATTTAACAAATTATGTATTCCGTAACGTATTATTTTTGCACAGCAAAACAATCTCGATAGCAAAACGGACCCCTAACGGGAGAATCTTCATAATATAACAGGTATTATTCAGGCCCCTAACTGATCCAGCAATTTAACTGTAGGTAACTTAGATATCTTCACTTTCCCCAACCAAATCATGTATAAAATCGCCATGCCTAAATTCCACAACGCAGCATAATAACAACATGAGATTTAAGCCACGATACTATGCAAACTTAATTATCGGTGAACTAACCATTCCCAGAGCCCCACAAATCTGCAATTAAAAAATCTCAGCCCGCGCCTGTAAGAATGAAAATCACGCCCACATGACTAGTAAACAGCAAACACGGAACACTATCGCTCCGAGCCTCCGAAGCAACAGAAATCAGAACCCAAAGGTTTTAAGAGTGGAAGAATGGAGGGGCTAACCGGATCGAGGTTCAGGTGCTTGCAGAGCGCGTACGACATGGCCTGCTTGCTCTGCGTGAAGTCCGCCGCCGCCGCCGCCATTAGCAGGTCGAGCTTTTTTCCACGGACAAAGGAGTGATAGGGGAAGTGGAGAAGAGGGATGGTTTAGGGTCTAGTCATTTTGGGCCGCTGGTCCCTTTTTCCTATGTTAAATTTGGACTGTACTGACGCTTTATTTTTATGGGCTCAGAATATCCTCATGGGCCTTACCAAATGATGGCCCACGCGCGCACCGTGCATGGGCCGGAGCAGCACGTAACATGACCGAGCGGTGTGGATAGCAAAGCAACAGCTGGACGTGAATGCTTTTTCTTTTTTTGGAAAAACTAGCACCCACACGTGTGGCATCTTACACATCGCCCACACACTTTCATCACCACTCATTTTGCCACGTAGAAACAGATGACATCAGCAGAAATCTTTTTGTTTTTGGCTTAAAAATGTTTTATCTCCTAATTAAAAAATCAAAATAAAAATCCGTTTTCATCATTAAATCCGTCTTGACGAGATCTTCAAAACTGGACCCCATGTTGATATGTTTCGATGAAAAAAAATTGCCCAAGTCATGATGTTTACACTATAGTTGCCATAATGTTTAAACTAAAGTTGCCATGTGGCAATTTTAATTTTTTATGATTGTAATTCTAGTACTTTAACCATGAAAATTATTTTTTGTATGAACCATGACAATTTTAAGTGCATGTATCATGGCAATTTTAGTTTATGGTTCATGGCAAGTCTAGTTTCTTAATTTCCTGATTTATAATATATCAAAATTTACTTTTAAATGTAGAAGAAAATAGCTGAAACATGTCATGGCAATTTCAGTGTAAACATCATGTCAATTCATGTGCAATAGATATGGCAACTTTTAACTCAAAAAAAAATTATCGAAATATATTGATATGGGATCTAGTTTCGAAGATCTCGTCGCGAGGGATTTAATGGTGAAACCGGATCTTCAATCGAATTTTTCATTTAAGAGATAAAACATTTTAAAAACTGAAAATCCAAAAAGATTCTCACATGCATGCATGCGGTGATGTGACGCAGTCCGTGTGTTATAGAGCGTGTGGACGGTTTTGGTTCCAACCACACGTGTGAGCGTTAGCGTTGTCCTTCTTTTTTGAGGGGGCGCCTTTTAGGCACTTTATTGATTGAAGAAGGAGGACATCTATTTGTACTTCCTATTTCTCAAAAAAAAATCTATACTTCCTCCGGTCATTTTTGGTTCGCATATAAGATTTGTCCGAAGCCAAACCTCGTAAACTTTGACCAAGTTTATTAAAAAAATATCAACATTCAGAATGTGAAATCAACAACATTAGATGCGTCATGACTTTAGTTTTCATATTGTATAAATTTAGCATTGTAGATGTTAATATTTTTTCATATAAAATATGGTTAAATTTTACGAAGTTTGACTTCAGACAATTCTTATATGCAAAGTAAAAAGGACCGGAGGGAGTATGGTGCAACCCCTCAAAAAAATATTTGTACACTGCAAGGCAGTGAAGGAAGTGTGAAGTGCCATGTGAAAGGAAGTTGTCAGGATGAAGCTCGAGACCTATCACCGAAAATGGAGGACCGCGTGCAAATTTGATAGTTCTGGTGAGAATGGTGGAATGAGAGGAACCGAATCAGGAAGAATGAAGGAAGGGTGCACCCAGAGGAGATCGCACATCGAACATATGTGGCCACCATGGAATATTGGGAAGTTGTCGGAAAACCTAAGCAGAATCCGCCAAATGAGAAGGAGAAATGGAGGCCGCCTGAAGTTGATGTGTTGGAGTTTAATATAGATGGGGCTCATGCCAGGGAGCTCAAAGTCTGCATGGGCGGTAATTGCCCGAGACCATAATGGGGATGTAGTTGCATGCATGGCTGGCAAAGTTGAGCATGTATCTACTGCTTTCGCAGCAAAGCTTCACGCGGCAGCGGCAGATGTGGAGGTAGCCTCGCATCTCGGGGGGTATGAATCTGCATCGAGACTGATTCCCAGCTCCTACATGTAGCCCTACGATAATTGCACCAAGCTTCCATGGTTACGCATCAGCCCTGGAGGACCCAAAGATCTAGATGCGGCTTTGGTCCTCAAAATGTGATGTTACTACATGTAAGAGGGGGGTGATACGTCCATTTTGTATCATACTTTTATATTGATATTTATTACATTATGGGCTGTTATTACACATTATATCATAATACTTATGCCTTTTCTCTCTTATTTTATAAGGTTTACATGAAGAGGGAGAATGCCGGCAGCTGGAATTCTGGACTGTAAAAGGAGCAAATATTATAGACCTATTCTGCACAACTCCAAAAGTCCTGAAACTTCACGGAGAATATTTTCGGGAATATATAAAAAATATTGGTCAAAGAAAGCACCAAAGGGAAGCCATCAGCCAGCCACAAGGGTGGAGGGCGCGCCCCCCGTCCTTGTGGGCCCCCTGGCGGGCCTCTGACGTCCATCTTCTGCTATATGGTGTGTTTTGACCTGAAAAAATCAGAAGGAACCTTTCGGGACGAAGCGCCGCCATCTCGAGATGGAACCTGGGCAGAACCAATCTAGAGTTCCGGCGGAGCTGTTCTGCTGGGGAAACTTCCCTCCGGGAGGGGGAAATTGAAGCCATCGTCATCACCAACGATCCTTTCATCGAGAGGGGGTCAATCTCCATCAACATCTTCACCAGCACCATCTCCTCTCAAACCCTAGTTCATCTCTTGTATCCGATATCTGTCTCAAAACCTCAGATTGGTACCTCTGGGTTGCTAGTAGTGTTGATTACTCCTTGTAGTTGATTCTAGTTGGTTTATCCGATGGAAGATTATATTTTCAGATCCTTAATGATAATTAATTATCCTCTGATTATGATTATGAATACGCTTTGTGAGTAGTTACGTTTGTTCCTTAGGACATGGGAGAAGTCTTGTTATAAGTAATCATGTGAATTTGGTATTCGTTCGATATTTTGATGAGATGTATGTTGTCTTTCCTCTAGTGGTGTTATGTGAACGTCGACTACATGACACTTCATCATGATTTGGGCCTAGGGAAAGGCATTGGGAAGTAATAAGTAGATGATGGGTTGCTAGAGTGACAGAAGCTTAAACCCTAGTTTATGTGTTGCTTCGTAAGGGGCTGATTTGGATCCATATATTTCATGCTATGGTTAGGTTTACCTTAATTCTTCTTTCGTAGCTGCAGATGCTTGCGAGAGGGGTTAATCATAAGTGGGAGGCTTGTCCAAGGAAGGGCAGCACCCAAGCACTGATCCACCCACATACCAAATTATCAAAGTAACGAACGTGAATCACATGAGCATGATGAAAACTAGCTTGACAATAATTCTCATGTGTCCTCGGGAGCGCTTTGCTTTATATAAGAGTTCATCCAGGCTTGTCCTTTGCTACAAAAAGGATTGGGCCACCTTGCTGCACCTTGTTTACTTTTGTTACTTGTTACTCGTTACGGTCACACAACTATCTGTTACCGATAATTTCAGTGCTTGTAGAGAATACTTTGCTGAAAACCACTTGTCATTTCCTTCTGCTCCTCGTTGGGTTCGACACTCTTACTTATCAAAAGGACTATGATAGATCCCCTATACTTGTGGGTCATCAAGACTCTTTTCTGGCGCCGTTGCTGGGGAGTGAAGCGCCTTTGGTAAGTGGAATTTGGTAAGGAAACATTTATATAGTATGCTGAAATTTACTGTCACTTGTTACTATGGAAAGTAATCCTTTGAGGGGATTGTTCGAGGTATCTTCACCTCAACCGAAAGAGCAAAGAGTTGCTCCTCAACCTACTGCACCTACTGAAAATATTTATTATGAAATTCCTTCGGGTATGATAAAGAAACTGCCAACTAATCCTTATGCAGGAGATGGAACATTACATCCCGATATGCACCTAATCTATGTGGATGAAGTTTGTGGATTATTTAAGCTTGCAGGTATGCCCGAGGATGTTGTCAAGAAGTAGGCCTTCCCTTTATCTTTGAAGGGAAGGCATTGACATGGTATAGGCTATGTGATGATATTGGATCATGGAACTACAACCGATTGAAATTGGAATTTCATCAGAAGTTTTATCCTATGCATCTGGTTCATCGTGATCGGAATTATATATATAATTTTTGGCCTCGTGAAGGAGAAATTATCGCTCAAGCCTGGGGAGGCTTAAGTTAATTTTATATTCATGCCCCAATCATGAGCTCTCAAGAGAAATTATTGTTCAAAAATTTTATACTTGGCTTTCTCATAATGATCGATCCATGCTCGATACTTCTTGTGTTGGTTCTTTTATGAAGAAGGATATTGAATCCAAATGGGATTTATTGGAAAGAATTAAACGCAACTCTGAAGATTGGGAACTCGACGAAGGTAAGGAGTCAGGTATAAAACTTAAGTTTGATTGTGTTAGAAAAATTATGGATACCGATGCTTTTCATGATTTTAGCACTAAATATGGACTTGACTCTGAGATAGTAGCTTCTTTATGTGAATCCTTTGCTACTCATGTTGATCTCCCTGAGGAAAAGTGGTTTAAATATCATCCTCCCATCAAAGTTAAAGTAGTTGAACCTATTAAAGTTGAAGAAGAAACTATTCACTGGTGCGCGTCGGTGCTATACAAACGGTTTTTAACCCCTTTCCCCAACGGCATTCAGAACCATCGCCAAGTGAGTGTTGGCGATAGGGGGGTCCTTCCCACACGACCCAGAAATCGTCCGGGATAGGCCCTCCTGGGACACAGGCTGGGGCCATGTGCGATCGGGCAAGGCATCGAAACCCAATCATTTCCGTAGGTATGTACACCCCACACGGTAATTCGAGAAAAACATTTCCAGAGGTATGTACATCCCACACGGTGAATCTTAGAAAATCATTTCTGTAGGTATGTACATCCCACATGGTCAATCCAAGGAATACGTTTCCGTTCTTATGTACATCCCACATAATCAATCCAGGGAAAACGTTTCCGTTCGTACGTACATCCCACACAGTTTTATGTGTAGGATCATGTGTGAAAGGTGTAACTGTCACACACGATCTGCCTTGGTTAACTGTTTGCTTTTATCAACTATATCACACACGATTTGATGAAGAAAATCGTGTGGCATTGGGCTATGCCATCGCAAACGTTTTACTGCTAGAACCGTTTGCAAAGGTCCATGACACATTTAGCAGGTTTATTAGTTTACAATTAATAATATCAGGATTACGCAAATTCACATTTCATATTGAACAGTTGTTTGCCATTTTCATATCAGGCACATAAATATATTATAACATTACAGTACGGTATCTACATGAAAACAGCACGGTACAATATATAGCTAGTTCAACTTCATAAGAACAATATATTCATTTGCCTAATCGAGATCATCCAGGCTCGTCTTATCCACCTCTGCTTTTAGTTCAGTAAGAACCCGTTTTGCACGGGCCAACTGGAAAATTGCCTCCTCCTTCGCCAACATCATCTTAGCAAAGTCTGATTTAAAAAATCTGAGCTCATTCTCCACCTTCAACTTTTTATCCTGCATCTTCAAATATTCTTCAGCGTTGACAACAGTTTCTCTAAGCCTACGTCTGTTCTCTCCCTCATACATGCTCCAGAGCTTCGCTAGGCACATCTTCAAAGACTGTGGGCACTCTTGATCAACCCACTCCAAGAACACTTCCATTCATCCTATAATATTTAAAACTAGATCAGTAACAATTGTAGGGGAAATGGGTTTATAGCAACATAGAAATCACCAATGCTTATTTTGAAAATCTGAAGGAACATGTTAATTATGACATATCTTCTCAAAAAGATCAATGTGCAAATGAATTAATTGCTACTGAGACAACAACCAAATTCTGGAACATCGGAAGCTATAATTAACTACAACGACGCTACAAGTTCTTATTCATGTACAATAAATAACAAATTGAACATTTTATGAGGAATGTAAATATAACTGCAACAACATAGCAACAGTGTTTGGGTGACAGCAAATTGATACTAACAGGTGTGTACACGCAAAAATTTAGTAACATAGAACTAATAGCACTAAGGTCGTCCACTATGTATGCCAAAACTGGGGTAAAGACAACTGTTGCTACATCTCGCACTGGTGCCCTGCACTGGCGAGCCGATGCAGCAGAAAAAAAATCAGGGACTCGGACTCCGGAGCACGTAGTTGCTCCGATGCCCAATTCCTTCGTGCCATAAAGATTTAGTGTTTTACTGCTTGGCTGCTCGGATGTGTGGACCAAAGTTGGCTGCACAAACTGCTGAAGTGGTGCTAAATAATTTTCTAATGGCACCGCTGATGAGATGGCAACAATTTAAGACACTAGGTATAAACTGTGGCACCGTCTTAGGATGCGTTTGGTTGAAGGTGTGGTATGAATGGGTTGGGACCGTGATAGTGTCTGAATCACATCTAACAAATGATTTGTAACAACGAAAGAGGGTCTAACCTTCTCTGCACATGCCAGAAACTTCCTCCCACTGTCCACAGATTCAAACACAACTAGCTTCACGCATGGAGATTGATGGTGACAACGAGCACATAGATCTTCAGCCACCCTGCTACATTCGTTGCCACTGATGGTCCTAGGGAGCTACAAGAGGAAGAAATTACTCAAATCGACCGCTGTGTAAAAATCCTTCATTCCAAGTAATAGCCCGAGAGAGAGAAGAGAGGCATACCAGGGTGGTGAAGGTGTCGTCGCCGGAGGAGGAACCGCTGGAGAGGTCTTTGAAGAAGACTATGGCGACCCCAGCGGTAGGATGCGAGACGGCGAGAGCGAGGAAGCAGCTATAGCTTAGGAAGGAAAGAAGGAAGGAGGAAACATGGGAAATGTGACTTGTGGTCGGGGAGAAAAGGGTGTGGGGAAGGGGGCGAGGGTAGATATTTTGGCGGTAGGCCAAAATTTTATAAATGTGAAGGGAAACTTTGCGCGCGGTGCCGCCGGACCATTCACTTTGAACGATTGTGTGCATCGCAAACGATTCTTCTGCTTTACGCGTATGGGATGAGTTTGATAATTCAGATTTTGGTGAAAATTTCCCCGGGTACGTCATTGTATAATTTAACATCGCTTAATAATTTGGGCACACAAAAGAGCGTACAGCAGATAGACCACACTTACCGAATCGAGCAATTTTAGTAATTAAACAGAGCTAGTTGACCTAAACATTGCTTTAACAAAATACCAACATTAAAAACAAAGCCTAAGTACGCATAATTTTAACAAATCCGTCGCCGCGCCGGCCTATGCATCGTCGGTGTTAGATGAGACGTCGATGACTTGTCCTGGCGACATGCCGCTGTTGGTGGACTCCGCGTCCCCCCTGCTGAAGTCGACCGCGTCCTCGTCCTTGTCCTTGGCGCCTCCCTCTCCGCCCTCAAGGTTGTAGTACTCGTAGTAGTGGTTGCACCACTCCACCGCCGATTCCTCGACATACAGACTCTTCTCTACCTCGACCTCATCCACGCGCAACTCCTCCTCCCGGCGCTCCTCAATCTCCACCGCCTCCTGCATCTCCAGCTCCTACTCAACGACCTCATGAGGAAGCAGGTACTCCATGGTGGCCGCCGCCTTTTTAGATGTGGGTTGCATGCTGGAGTCCGAGGTGGCCTGAAATATCTTGGCGTGTGCATGCTCGATCTTGGCGTGGATGGCCTCGACCCAGGCCAGGGCGACAACGGCGGCACGGACGACAACTCGAGCGCTCTCGGCGTTTGCAGCGGCCGTCGCAGCAGCAGCTGCAGCCGTCTCGGTTGTTGCAGCTG
>NW_024114987.1:0-15365 GCF_003073215.2 Triticum urartu | reverse complement strand
CTCGCGCGCTGGTCGGCCGAGATGCGCGCCCGGCTGCCCCCTTCCGCCGTTTCCCCGCCTCAGCCCTGGGGCCCTTGGTTCGTACTGCTCCATTTCGTTTGATCCCATAGAGTATGACTTGGAACTGTATCGCTAGGGTATGACTTCGAACTGTTCTGTCAAATTTCATTTGCCACGTCAGGACACGGTTGGGGGATGCACTGTTCATCTAATTTCCTTGGACAATGTTGCACTTGTTATATATGCTTCTGACTAGAAACATAGCTTTTACACTCCTATTCAGGAAATAAGTGCTAATGGAAAGACGGGAGAGCACTTTTTAAAATACTTTTGCTAGGTAAATGATGCTGCACAACAAAATACAATTGCCTTTGTGTCTTACATAGCTCATGTTTGTGTATCCAGGTCATATTACCAGTACGTGCCAAACGGAATGGAGTACCCAGTTTTGTCGAGAAAGCTGAGGCCCTCTGGTGGTTTAGCAGGACGTTTCCTTAGTTATCTTTCTGACTGGGAGAAGGAAGAAGTGTTGCTTGACTGGAATGAGATCGCAGAGAAATTTGGTACGTGCTTTGCTACATAAAGTAGTCTGGTGTGATCTCCATATTTACACATAATATACTGATGTGAGCTTCAATTGTATAGTTTGATGTAGTTTGATTGTTATATTTACTGCAGTTAATTGGACATTGCTTATTTGCTTATTATCATTGATTTCTTGCGATGAGGACATTTTATTTGCTTGCGCCTGAAGACTTATCAGTGGATCATTTTGTAACTTATGCAGGTTATGTTCACATTGGGAGTTGTCGAATATCTCCTGATCATAGGTTTCTTGCATATACTCTCGATACATCTGGGGGTGAACTGTTTTCGCTGGAAGTGAAAGATCTTCAGTCTAAGCATGTCATTTTTAGTCCGCCAGACAAGGGAATTGTCAGTTTAGCATGGGCTCACGACAGTGAAAATTTATTTTATACTGTCTGTGATGAGACTCTACGTCCCAATCAGTAAGTCTCCTTCCTGCAATAGAGTGTTAAGCTCAAGAAGCTTGTAGTCTTTTACTGTATTTGATATGTTTTCATCTTATAGGGTTTTCTGTAAAAAGATGCAGTCAAATGAGGCCGGCCTTTTAGTTTTCGTGGAGGATGATGTAAACTGTTGTGTGGATATCACAAGCACAAAAGATTTCAAGTATATCACTGTGAATTCTAACACAAGGACATCATCTGAGGAAGGTTTCTATTTCAACTTTATACCCAATTCGAAATGCATTTTGCGACGTTTACAACACATGTCTTGTTTTTGATTGTTCTTTCTGATTTGTGCTTGTGTTGCTGCAGGTTTATGTGATGGAATCTGGTAATGTAAGAGAAGGCTTATGGCCTGTACAAAAACGCACCAACAAAGTACAGTACTTTTTGGAGCATCATAATGGGTTTTTCTATATTCTTACTAATGCACCCTTGAAAGATACTGAAACTGCAGTTGAAGGCTACTACCTGGCCAGGTGTAGAGCTGAAAAATCACTGATGGATAAATGGCAGGTCTCTCCCTCCTTCAGAAAGTAAACTTCTAGGCAGAGTTTATTTCTCCCTCTGTTCACAAATATAAAATGTTTTTTGATATTTCAATATGGAGTACATACGGACTGAAATGAGTGAACGAACACACTAAAATGCGTCTATGTACATTCGAACCAGAAAAAAGGTTAGAACATCTTATATTTGTGAACAGAGTGATATTCGTTAAGATAAAAATATCTTCGTCAGTGATTCAACATTGTTTTCTTCCATATCAAGTGTTGATGACATCTGTATATAAGTAGCATATTTATTGCTAGTGTGGATTTTTCGTTTTGTTGCCTGAACGCATTTCGTTGCTGAATATGCATTAGATTTATTCCCATTAGACTTCATACCTTACAAAGTTGCTGCCTGTATTTCTATTGTTAGGTTGTGGCACTCCCTGGGTCGGACTGCACATTTCAGGATATGGATATTTTTCACGAACATTTAGTTCTCTTTCTTCAAAAAGATGGGCTTCCTCTGTTTTGCTCCATCGATTTGCCAGTCCAGATCGACTTTCAGGTATGATATTTGACTTGTGTCATGTTAACCTGTTACTATTTGTATGTTTGGACATATTACTCATAGAGATGTAATACACACTTTGTCTTGGACCATAATGATTTAGATCACCAAATACTACCCACCTTGAAGCATTGACGGTCTTAATTTCACTTTATCTGTTGCACTTCCAATGTATAATCTGTACTCTGATATTGTCATTCTCTCTTCCTTTTCATATTATGGGCTAGATTGTTGCTACTCGTGATTCTGAACACTCCTGTATTAGTTATGCTGATGACTTTTGTTTTTCTCCCAGGAGCCAAAGGAATTGGGTGATTTCACTCCATGGTTTTTCCCAATACCTTCAAATTTATGCAGCATTCTTCCTGGGCCCAACAATGATTTCATGTCATCTACTTTTCGTCTGGTGGTGTCATCACCAGTGGTACAACATTCAACAAAGTTTCTCATTATTTATCTGTGTCAATGGGCATTTCCTTATATTCAATGTTGATATTGGTTTCAGCTCTTCTTTTCTCAATTCCCTGAATCTCACTCTATGATTTATATAATACTCCCTCTGTTCCTAAATATAAGTGTTTTAAGAGATTCCTCTATAGATTACATACGGAGCAAAATGAGTGAATCAATACTCTAAAAGACGTCTATATACATCCAAATGTAGTCTCTATAGTGGAATCTCTAAAAAGACTTATATTTAGGAACGGAGGGAGTAGCACCCAGCAAATTCTTTTCTACACACTCAGACCTGTTCTATCCTTTGCCACTCACATAATGCTGTACAATTTCATGAAGTATGTAATTGAACTGTATATCATGTAGAAGAATATAATTGAACCAAATATTCATCATGTTAATCTGGCGTTTTATTATGATAATTGAGCAACATTATTGTACAGTGCATCTATTGTGTTGCTAGAGATAAGTTTTCCCAATAAATGTTTAATTTGCTTGATTGTAGATTCCAGACTTAACTGTGGATTATGACATGAGAAAGAAGACATTTACTATCCTTGATCAAGAGGAAGTGACTGGCCTTTGTTCAAGTCTATACACAGTAGGACAATCCAATGTTTCAAGCATCCAACAAAATCTGCAGCTTATTGAAGATTCACAAAGTTGGAGTGATCTTTCCAAGTTAGTATCTTGTGAGAGGGTCCAAGTTGTTTCACATGATGGTGTCTCGATACCTTTAGTGATCTTGTATTCACGGGGAGCTCATATTCATGGAGAATCGCCTGGGATCTTATATGGATATGGAGCTTATGGAGAAGATCTGGATAAAAGCTGGTGTTCTGACAGGCTTAGTCTGCTTGCTCGAGGTTGGGTTCTTGCATTTGCTGATGTTAGGTACAGTTTGATGCCTGTGGCATTTTTTCAGCTTACAGGACTGCACTTCCCCATCATCATTCAGTATTTCCTAACTCATCTTACAACTTACTGCAGCATGCGAAACTCTGCATTTTTATTTGGTAAACTAGATTATTTAAGAACCAGACTAGCATACCTGCACCCTATACTTGGACTTCCTACAAGTGTGCAACACGATGTCTTTATTCACCAAATCTTAAGTATACAGAACGTTAATTTTTATTTTCACCTGAAAGAGACATTAGGTCCTAGGCTGCTATCATATTGAGACGTCGATCCATCATCTTGTGAAAGGACCGCCTGATTTCACTGTTCTGGAGTAGAGCAGGTTCCTGAGGGCGTGTTCGGAATCTATCTAGCTTCTTAAAACTTCACAAATCCAGCTTCTAAAGCTAGCTTCTCACTTCACCTGGCAATTCCGACGCGTTCGGCACGCTTGACAGCTTCTCCCAGCACTTGTACAGTACCATCACCAGCCACAGGGAAGATGCAAAGGCGAGCTCACCTTGGGTTGGGGCAAGGGGGCGAGGGAGAGGAGGCTGGCTCAGAGGACGACATGGTGAGCACCGGCATCAATGGCGTCAAGGTGGGCGTCTCCTGCCGGTGGGGTTGCTGCTCCTGGCTGGCGGCGCTGGAAAGTGCTCCTTCGGGACGGGATCTGGCGGGAACGGGGCTGGAATGGTCGGATCTACCGGCGGAGAGGCTCGCCGACCGGCGAAGGGGTGGAATCGGGCGTGGCGGCGGCGACCGGCAGCGCTGGGTAGGTCTCGAGCAGAAGAGATGTCGAGGGAGAGAGGGGAACAGGCATCAGAGCTGAGCCGTGCGAATCGTTTTCTCGACTTGGCGGTGGCATCCCCTTGTAATTATGCCGAACTCCTCACTTCTCGTTTTCCTGGAGCTGTGATTTTGGTGCTTCGTGTTTTTACATTGGACTCCGGCCGTGCTTCTCGAAGCTAGCTTCTTCGAGCTTTTTCGTTCGGCTCAGCTCCCCTCCAGCTTTATGTGAAGCGTGGAGCGGGAGGACATCCGAACACGCCCTGATATGGTGATCCATGTCACAGGTGTAATTTGCTAGAATTTTGTAAGGTGGCCATTTAATAGTCGCAAAGTTCTATCATTTTCTCCATCCAGCGCCATTTGGAGGTTATCAACATGGAGTTTGGCTTCCCCGCAAAAATATAAATAGAGTTTGGCTGAGCTGACAACTTCAATGTGGTGTGAATGTGTGATATACATCTTCCATTTCTCTAGCATGCTCCACAATAAAATCTTAAAACATGATAAGATAGTTGTTTTTGACTTTTCATGTATGATTAGAAGGAAATTCATTTTATGACTGACACCGCAAATATTATGTTCCCGATTGTTTGTAATTTCCTGGCCTAATCATGCAGGGGTGGAGGGGATCCATCATGGCATCTAGCAGGCACCAAAACCAACAAGATAAATTCAATTCAAGATTTTGCGGCATGTGGTATGCATCTTATCAAGGAAGGTTTTGTGCATGAAAGTCGTCTTTGTGCTATGGGCTGCAGTGCTGGTGGTTTGCTGGTTGGGGCGGTCGTTAATATGTTGCCAAATTTATTCTCTGCTGCAGTTCTCAAGGTAAATCTTTGAGCTCATCCGTCGATACATCATTATCATCTGGGATTTGCTGTGCTTATTCCCTTCTCTTTGCTTCTACTGGTAAATGATGTTTCTGGGCTTTCCAGTATCAGTGACATGTATTTCTACTGAAACAGGTCCCCTTTCTTGATATATGCAATACAATGTTGGATCCTACGTTACCTCTCACCATCTTGGACTACGAAGAATTTGGTGACCCTAATATCCCAGTTGAATTTGATGCAATCCGTAGTTATTCTCCCTATGACAACTTATCTCCCGGCAAATGTTACCCCTCAATTCTGGTGACTGCCTCTTTTAATGATACAAGGTTTTTGTCTACTTCATTTTACTCTTGTGATACTGCAGTTTGGATAATTTGTTTCCATGTGAAATTTTCAGCTCACAACACCGTAGTCAAGGTTTCCAGCTGTGTACTGTTGGTTTTCTTTTGAATGGCCAAAATTTCCTTTTTGTTTGACAGGGTAGGAGTCTGGGAAGCTGCTAAGTGGGTTTCAAAAGTGAGAGATGTCACGTGCCCATCCTGTTCCAAGTCTGTTGTTCTCAAAACTAATATGCAGAGTGGCCATTTTGGTGAGGGTGGACGCTTCATGCGGTGCGAGGAGACAGCCTTCGAGTATGCGTTTCTAATGAAGGCATTGGGGATGGATGATAAGTCTGCGAAGTAATGAACTGACACTCAGGGCTTACTGTGCTGCAAGAGTTGCGGTGATGCATGGAAGCAGTAATCGATATCATTACCTGCTGTAGTGACATCTGGCAACCTGGAGTGATAAGTTGGATCAGACCGCTCATAGTCCACACTATTGTCGGTTGCAGAGCCATTTTTTGTTGGTTCCTGCATTGCACCCGGCTGCTAACTGGAGCCCTCAGAGTAGCGCAAATGAATGTTGTGCGTTAAGGTGTTAAGATCAGGCATCATCTGTCTTTCCCCATCAAAATTAAGGCTAGTATCACGGGATCATAGATTGCATTCAAATTGACATATGGCTCTAGCATGATTCATCATCCTAGTTCAGATGGTACCGATGCTAGATATGGAGCTATAATGTCTGAGAATGGATATTGGTTTTGAACCCTGACTCACATATCAGGCTAGTTGTATGTCGCTGTCTTGTGTTTTGAACCTCTGAATGAGATTGGGCTTCCCTAAATTAAGATGAGCTGCATGTAACATCCATGCGTACATTTTCTATGTTTCGATCGTTGCTAAGTAGATACGTACTCCCTCCGTTCCTAAATATTTGTCTTTCTAGAGTTTCAAATGGACTACCACATACAGATGTATATAGACATATTTTAGAGTGTAGATTCACTCATTTAGCTCCGTATGTAGTCACTTGTTGAAATTTGTAGAAAGACATATTTAGGAACGGAGGGAGTAGAAAGTGAGTGGCGACCTGTTGAAGCGTGTTTAGTACATTTTCTCGGAGCTTATCTTAGTTTAAATATGCTTTCGGTAGTGACGCAATTATCTATGCTTGTAATGCACGGGGCACTCTCAGTTAAGTAGTACCAATTGGTGCAGCATGGACCCGTGATCCCAAGTCCACAGTTTTCTACGCCGACTAGATCCCAAGGCGCAAATTATTGGACTCTGTTCGTTCTTCTTGAAACCTGGCAGTAGTATCATACTCAAGAAATAAATCCAGCCATTTGGCACACCAATCTCCACAGTTCCGTTTGGCTGCTGTGTATGCTTCTTGTGTGGTCATCCGCTTACCTTTTTTCACTGGGTTACTACTACTACAATCCTTTTCGATATCACTGTAAACCGTTTACTCTCTCTGCATGTCCATGCAGATGCAGCAGTAGTTGCTGCTCGAGTGCAGTGCATTGTTATACTGTGCCAGGCGTGCTTCCCCATGGGTGCGTTGGGTTTGGTATCACAGTTAGCTGCATTGCATCATGGGTTCGTTGGGGAACGCGATGAATGGCTCCGATTGCTTCCGTTGGAGCTTCTTCTCTCCGTGGGGATCTACTCCGTGCGTGCTTCACCTGCTCTCATGATTATTTGTCAATTGTCATGCACTCACGTTTGGCACATCAAATCTGGCGATTCTGGAGGGCCCATGGCGTTGATTCTGATGGGATATGGAGCGATTCTAGACTTCGTGATGTCCGTCGCATAGCTTCGTGATGATGGCCCTGCCTGATGGCGATACGCTGCTTTGCTTCTCATCCGCGCCTGCTCGTGTTAGGGAAGGCTTAGCGTGCTGGCCTCTCTTGCTCCAGGTTTCAGATGCGATGGTTGATTAGCAGAGACTGGCCTTTCTCCCATTACCGTTGAAGTACGTCGTCAATAACAACGGGGGTACATACTTTTCTTTTCCAAACAGAGGTTGAAACCGCTGCCATCATTATGATGCACGCTCGTTGTTATTACTCCCTCAATAAATAAATAAAGAGATTTATATAGTGATCTAAAAGCTCTTATATTTTTTTATTGAAGGGGTAATTATTAAGTAGAGTACAAAACAAAGATAACCATGGTCGAATTATTACAAAAAGATGAATAGAACATTTATGACAGAGTCGACTTCTTCCATTGCAACGCCTTCATGTAGGGTACTCAGATCTCGTGTCGCCGTCATGTCGTCTGATGTCTATGACAAAGATCAACCAATTAAGGCTACTACATCAGCAAGGGGATAATGCCTTCAACAAGACAGCGATACAAAACCATTGTTTTGGAGCATCATGAGGGCATTATTTTGGAGCAGCTGGTAGCTGTTGGACTAAGGACGCGGGTGGAGCGACGTTTCATGCGACGACGGAGAGTCTCGCCGGTGTGGCACGGCAGGGTCTTGGCGATGGATGTGTGATGATACACGCATGTAGAGAGGTGACATTGTCTGGCGTCGTGGTGGCGTCGACGATATGTCCGGCAAGGTCGATGTCTCAGTGCCTGCTCTGAAGATGGTTCGATGAAAGACTGTGACGGTGGCCTCTGCAACATGCGCATGCGGTGCCGCTGGAGTTAGTTGGACCAGTGGGTGACCCAGACCATGCAATTTGGCTTGACTAGGGCCTCCGGCTTTAGATGTTGAACCTTGATGCAATGGTGGACATGTGTGCATTTCTGGGGTTTGTGCCCCCCCCCCCCTAGGAAAAACACTGAAGAATTTTTTTTCTAAGGGCTAAGATAGAAGGAAAAAAGTCATTAGCCCCCTCCCCCTCGAATAATCACATTTTCTGCGCTGCCCCCTGCCGTTCTCTGCTAGCTCCGCCACTGCCTTTATATGAGGTCTGGTTATGCAGCCCCTACAATATGCACCCTTTCATCAAGTTGATAGGAGTGGAGACAATTGTTGCTAAGATGATGGCTTTAGACTTATTGATGTATTATTTTATAAGATTTTGATAAAAAAAATGATTGTATGCATCGTCCTAATGCAGAGGTTGGCGATCATCCTCCTTTTCAAAAAAAGAAAACTACACAAAATCGTCGCTACTGATCCTAACCAATAAAAATCAGAGCAAGGGTTTTCACCCTCGTCATGAAGCAGTCCTCCAACCATCACCTTGAAAACAGATCTTCCCATAATCATCTCGGCCAGAGTCCCGCGCCAAGCCAAAGAGGTGCTATCGACACCGCGTCGCCGAGACTGGGGCATGGACGACCACCCTCGACAGATGCCGCGGCCTGGACGGACGCGGCCGGGTGCCCTGCTCCAACGCCTCGGCCTTGGACGTGCGCAGGGAGCGCACCCGCTCACCTCGACGCCGTGACCGGGAATCAGCGCATCATGGACGTTGCCGTGCGGGATCTCCCGTGGGCGCTGCGTCTCCTGTCAGCAGTGTTCAAGAAATCGTTAACTGGTAGCTGCTCGGTCAGTTTAGGAGTAGCGATTAATCGGTCAATCGGCCTATTAACCGGATTAATCGGTCGACCATTAATTGATAGATTGAATAGAAACTTGCCAACATATATCTAGATTTTTTAATGTATTATACCACATTCTCATGCTCCCAGCTATATAGTATACCAAAATATGCTACTATACACATATGAAAAGCATAGAGAGGAGGTAAAATTATTAATCCTATCTATTAAGGAGCGGCATGGGGTCGAAACGGGTTATGGGCCAAAATGTTGGGCTTTGTTTGCCCACCCGTTAATGGGCCAACAGGGATTAATCAACATGAAAACTGATTAATCGTTCTAATTGGCCAATTAATCGGCCTGACAAGTTAATGCGACGAATAGGTGTAATTCGATTCGGCCATGCTATGAGTAGCGATTAATTGGCCCGTCAACTGATTAATCAGGTGAATTCTTGAACTGTGCCTGTCAGGGCGATGGAGGTCGACTCGGTGCCATGCGGCAAGCTGCACCTTCTGTCCGGCGCTCCTGCGGGGCCTCGCCTCCCACTGGTGGACCACGCTCGCCTCCTTCGGTCCGAGCTGTCGGCGGCTATCGACACCGCGCTCGCACCGTTGTGCTCAGAATTCTCTGCCATACGTCGGTGGCTGGCCGGCCTTGCTGAAAGGGTGGAGGGTGCCTTCGTCAAGCTCGGCTCGACCGCTGGCGGCCCGGCTCGGTCTGCTTCGCGGGACTCGCCCTGTCCCCGGAGGTGCGGGGCCTCGACACGCCGGGGGCTGAAGCCTAGTCCGCCCTTGATCCACCCCCGACCGCTGATGCTTCGACTTTGGTCATGCATGTGGACGCCGACTGCGTGAATGACGACGCTGGGGGTGACCCTGTCAGGCTCCTTGTCGCTGCGCCTCCCTCCACCGCCCTCGTGATCAGGCCTGTGCCGGTCACCGTCCTCACGGTCAATGTAGCTGAGAGTGACCCGGTGGAGATCCTCGTCGCCGTGACCACACCCCCCCACCGCCGTCATGGTCGGGCCTGGGACGGACGCCACCGACCCGGTCGGAGCACTCACGCCGACGGCAAGTGCTTGCCCTGAACCCCCCATGATTGTTGCCTCGCCAGCTGCTACGGACGTGCCTCCGATTGGGAACCCCCTGGAGTCTTTCCTCGCCAGCGTCGTCGGGGAGCCGCCCGCCCCGTTGTTGTCTACTCCGGCCACCCATAGGGGCAAGGGGGGCGTGCCGGTCGCGCCCGGTTGTCGTAGCACCTGGCTCGACAAAAAAAAGGCAAAAGCCCCGCCCGGGGCTACTACGTAGGCGGTCCAGGAGCTCATTGCCAATGTCTGTGGTGTACTGGACCCGTCTGTCGGATACAACGACAAGACCAAGCAGGCCTACCTCGACATGTTCAGCACCCCGCTCGCGGCTCCCGTGGTCCAGGCTATTTCTGGACTGGTCGCGCACGCCAAGGATATCACCCAGAAGAAGGCATAGAAGAACAAGAAGAAGGCCGCCTAGGAGGTTGCAAACGCTGTTGCCCAGGTCGCTGGTGTGTAGTTTCCCTAGCTGCCGCTGCTTGTTGGGCTCCTCACCTGCGGGCATGATGTATCACCTTCCTTTCCTGCTCTTCGTTTTAGTCGTCCAGAACCATGTCGCGACTGGAGGTCGCCTATCTTCTCTACATTTTGTCACCAAGCTCAAGTCTGCTAGCTGCACTTCACTCCATTTCATTCTATTTCCTCGGCGCCTCCTGAAGTCTACATCCACCGTGCTACTTTTAAGTTTCCCATATTGCACAATCTGACGTTAAAATCATCTGTTGGAACGTCCGCGGACTTAACTCGCGCGCTCGCTATGACGCCGTTCGTGATATTGTTCGCGACTCCCATGCCTCCATCGTCTGTCTCCAAGAGACGAAGCTACAACTAGTTGACGACTCCATCATCAGGGAGATGCTTGGCCCTTTGCTTCACCGCCAACTACTTTGTCTTGCCTGCAACCGGCACTAGAGGAGGAATGATCTTGGCCACGTCGGACCGATTCTTCACACTGTCAGACTGCCAGGCTACACCGGGCACCATCTCCGCCTCTGTCACCATGCTAAATGATCGCATTACCTGGACCATCACTTGCGTCTATGGTCCTCAGGGTGAGTCGGAGAAGGTGGCATTCATTGAGGAGTTGAGGACTCTCTCTGCCATGACTGGAAGGCAGTGGCTCCTTTTGGGGGATTTCAATCTGATCACTAAAGCGGCGGACAAGAGCAACGCCAACATCAATCGCCGTCTCATTGGGAAATTCCGTGAGGCCCTTGACTTCATGCAACTAAAAGAGCTACGCATGTGTGGGAGGCGTTTCACCTGGTCCAACGAGCAAGCAAATCCGGACATGACCAAGATTGACCATGTTTTCCACTCCGATGACCGAGATTTGCTCTTCCCAAATGCGCATCTCCAGGCCATATCAACGACCTGCTCCGACCATGCCCCACTATTCCTTCAAGGGTGCGTCGACAATGCGAGGAAGCCATCCTTCAAATTTGAGGAGTTCTGGCTGCGACTCCCTGGCTTCCATGATGCGGTCGCGGCGGTGTGGGACAAGCCCGCCCTGTCCCAGGATGCTCTCCGTACGATTCATATCAAGTTGTGCCGAACCGCGAAGGCTTTGCGCAAGTGGCAAAAAGAGAAGGTTGGTGTTCTAAACACCCAGATTGCGGTGGTAAAGGAGATCATCTGGCGTCTGGACGTCGCCGAGGAAAGGCGGCCACTGTCAGAACCTGAGAGGGTTTTGAGGAGACAACTCAAGGCTTCTTACCTTGGCCTTCTCGCCATCTAGAAGGTCAAGATGAGACAACGCTCATGTCTTAACTGGATCTGTTTGGGGGATGCCACCACCAAGCTTTTCCATGCCCGAGCCAATGGAAGAAGGCGCAAGAATTTCATTCAGACCATCAGGACCGATGTCGGGCTGGCCATTACAACTGAAGACAAGGAGTGGGCCCTCCTCGACCACTTCCAAGAGCACCTCAGAAGGCCGACGCGACGCTCCAAACGCCTGGCCTAGGAGAACATCGGAATGCAGCGCCACGACCTATCTGAGTTGGACGCCCTGTTTGATGAAGAAGAGATCAAGGAGGCAGTTTTCTCTATGCCTTCGGTCATGGCGCCCGGACCGGATGGGTTCATTGGTGCCTTCTGCAAGTCCTGCTGGGAGATTATCAAGACCGACGTCGTGGCTGTGATCCTATAGCTGGCAGATCTGCGTGGTGATTGCGCCGGGCTGATCAACTCGGCGAATAATTCTGGTGCCAAAGAAGGCAGACGCCACCAGGACTGGGGACTACCGCCCAATCAGCCTCATCCACAACATCTCAAAGATTTTGTCGAAGTTGTTGGCAAATCGGCTCGCCCCACTGCTCCCCACGCTAGTCTCCAAGAGCCAGAGTGCCTTCGTGAAGAAACGATGCATCCACGACAACTTCCTACATGTGCAGAACTTGGTAAAGGAGTTGCATCGCACGTCAACGCCTGGTTTCTTCCTCAAGATGGACATCTCAAAGGCCTTCGACTCTGTCGGCTGGGCTTACCTACTGGAGGTACTCGAGCAACTTGGTTTCAGTCAGCGTTGGCGGGTCTGGATTTGCATGACCTTGGTATCATCTTCTTCGCGGATTCTGCTAAATGGAAACCCGGGCCCCCCTTTTGCTCACGCTTGCGGCCTGCGCCAGGGTGACCCTATGTCCCCCATGCTCTTCATCCTAGCAATTGAACTGCTTCAGCTTATGCTCCGGGCTGCCTCCAACGCCGGGATTCTGCAGCCGATCAAGGCTCGTTCGGCTTCCTGCAGAATTTCACTCTACGTTGATGACACGGGCATCTTTGCCAACCCTGTGAAGGAAGAATTGGACGCCATTGCGGGGATACTTTCCTGTTTTGGGGAGGCATCAGGTCTCATCACCAACGTGACTAAGGCAGAGGTGTTCCCTATTCGCTGCCAACAGATTGACCTCGCCCACATTTTTATCGAGATTCCCTATGAAGGTCGCTTCCTTCCCAACTAAGTACTTGGGCCTTCCCCTGCATACCTCAAGGCTCAAGCGGGTTCATCTGCAACCTCTCATAGACAAAGCAATGGGCAAGCTTCCGGGGTGGAAGGGAAAGAACCTTGCGAGGCCGGGAAGGGTCTCCTTGGCAAAGTCAGTCCTATGCGCCATGGCCACACATCATCTCACTGCGCTCCCTCTTCCGGCGTGGGCCAACCATAAGCTTAGCAAGATCTCTCGCAACTTCATATGGCTAGGCGACAATTCCGAGAATGCGACTGGAGGGCACTCCCTGGTAAACTGGAAGACGATGTGCAGGTCGAAGGCCCTAGGTGGGTTGGGAATCACAGACCTAGAGAGGTTTGGTCGGGCTCTCCGCTTGCGCTGGCCATGGCTAATGTGGATCGACCCTGACCGTCAGTGGGTGGGCTCTGCCCTAACCTGCGACGACTCGGATATGGCGCTATTCAGAGCTTCCACCTCCATCGTGCTGGGTAACGGCCACAAAGCTTTGTTCTGGCATGATGACTGGACCGGAAAGGGTCCCCTTAGGATGCTGGCTCCCGGATTATACAAAATCACCACAAGAAAGCAGAGAACAATGTCCAAGGAGTTGCACGATGATAACTGGATCAGATCGGTCGCCCGCCTTCAGCCCCCCATACACCTGTAGGAATTCATCTCGATTGCATCACTGACCTCCCAGGCTACACTGTCTACAGACAGGGAGGACTCCATCTCCTGGCGTTCGACTACAAATGGAATCTACTCCGCGGCTTCGGCATATACAACCCAATTCTCCGGCTCCTTCCCCAGGTTCTCGCCGACGAAGATTTGGGAGGCACACGCCGAACCCAAATGCAATCTCTTTTCCTGGCTGGTGCTCCATGGCAAGATCCTCACGGCCGACATGCTCGCTATTCGCGGATGGCCGCACGATCCTACATGCCCGCCGTGTCTGGGAGCATCGGAGACGGCAAATCACCTATGCAAAGGCTGTCCATTTGCGATTGCGGTTTGGTCGCATGTTCAGGCATGGACCGGGGAGGCGCCGACGAACACGATGACAATTTCGCCTCCCATGGGAGTCTCCGACTGGTGGGATCTACTCATCTGTCCCCTGTCCAAGGACGAAAGACGCCGGCGTAGCGGTCACTTCCTCTACACCATTTGGAATATCTGGAAGGAGCGCAACCGCCGGGTATTCATTAGAACCCGCCTCACTCATCTGGAGGTGGCGGCCATCGCGCTCGACAACATAAGAATGTGGGCTTGTGCCTTTGGCAGGGCACAAGTGGCAACCGGTATTGGGTGATTTGGTTCACTTAGCGTAACACAACGGTCCTTATAGGGTTTCGTCAGGTTTCCCCGGAAAAACCTGTCATCTTTGTACATAAACCCTTCTTTTCGTCTGAAATGAAAAGGCAGTGCTCCTATCGGTTCCTCGAAAAAAATGGGTGAGGTGTCAATTCCACCATAGACAACTTCCATTACTGTAGACGGACATGGTCGCTGGTAATCCACACCGACAAGAGTCGACCTGCAGCATCCACCACAAACCCGATGCTATTACATTGGTAATTGCTCCTCCCACAGTAATACTGCAATAGAAAGAACTACTCCCTCTAAAAATAATTGTCGCTTAAATGGATGTATCTAGACGTATTTTTGTGTTAAATACATCCATTTGAGTGACAGTTATTTCCGGACGGTGAAACTAGTAAACAATTTTTTTACGGTGGTTTAGCTGGTATGGCCTACATTTTAGTTGATGAATGTTCCATACATGCATGAAACTCATTATATACTTCTCTTGGAGTTCAAGCAGGGAATCAGAAGTCTTCTGATCTCGTCGCTGATGAGATCATCACATCTTGCGAGATCTTGTGGACCACTGATCTCTTTCTCTCCAACCCCCAGAATTTCCACACTATTCATAATCAATTATGATATTACAGAAAACACAAGAGGTAACAATAATTACAACCTAGTTCATGGACCACCTAGCGACGACTACCAACACTAAAGTGAGCCGAAGATGTGTCATCGTCATTGCCCCTTCCTCATTGGGTTTGGGTAAACCTTGTTGTAGTAGATAGTCTGAAAGTCCTCGTGCTAAGACCCCACATGACCAGCATTAGAATGGCAAACATCACTAATGAAAAGAGTTGTAGATCGGAAGGGTCAAACAAGTAAACATACAAACAAAGACACACGGAGATTGGATCCAAACAGATCCACCAAAGACCAACACCAACCGAATTCACGAGATCCAATGGAGAAACACATCCACACACCCTCCAACAATGCTATATGCACCTTTGAGATGGGGATCAAACATGGAGGACGGTATTCATACCAAGGGACATCACCGTCCCCCCCCCCCCCACCAAACAACCAAAACCAAAAAAAAA